>NC_056438.1:30618652-30918652 GCF_018296145.1 Oncorhynchus tshawytscha
ATTATTAGATGATGCTTACCAATACAATTGTCTAAATTGATGGGTCAGGTGAAATAAATGCTATAACCACCTCCCAGTCACATCTAGCTAAGTGGATGGGTCACTATTATCTAGACATGTTATAGACATGTTCATGAAATACAATAGATGGCCGTAGTCATCCCCAGACACACCTGGCCAACTTGATCATGTAATCATTCTCTTGCGAAAATGTAGCTAGCTAGCTAAACAATGAACCGTAATCACAACCAATAGCTACAGTACAAACGTATTGTCTTAGCTAGCCACTATGGATGAAATGCTGGAGTATGACGCTGTAGGTAGCTAAAGCTAACCGACTAGGCTCAACGTGAGCTAGCTAGTTAACATTAGGCTACAACTGGCAATGCAAAAAGGATTCTGAGATGCAAATAATATTACTACACAGATCATACATGTAACAGTACGCTTTAACTTGCAATGAAAATGACTTTCCGACAAAATTAGAAGCGTATAATATCTGAAAACGTAGCTAGACTCTTACTCGTAAACATGGATGAACGCTTCACGGCGGCATGTCTTTTCCGTTTGGTTTGTAGCTAGCTGCGTTGTTTGTCCCGTTGTTGTTTCAAGTCACTATGGTTCACACTGACCAGCAGAAAGGTAGCCCATCACAACTTTTTCCCACTGATCTTTGTCAATAGCGCCGGATCAATTTTGGGCAGCAATGTTGTTGAGAGCTATAGCAACGCTTTTGTCGATCATACAGAGCAGCTCATGTTATAGACAGAAGCGTGATACTTGGCAGATCAATCCAAACTCATTTCTCGCCATTATCTCAGCCGATCATTGCTAGCGAGAAGGTCCTGCATTTTTTTTGGTCTCTAAACCAACTAGACTCGTAATTTAACAACTGGCATACACGTTTGTTGTTAAGGCACATGAAAGTTCACATGTTCCAGTAGACATTTTGATAAATAAAATAACATTCAAACGCCTCTCCTCTGAAGTAGTGATGTGCGACATAACTGTACGCCTTCTTGGAAACGGGTCACAAACGAGGTGGGAGTTTTGTGCGAATGCTGCCATCCACGTTTTTTGGTTTGGGTATGTTCTAATTGTCACTGTAGGAAAAACATCCTATATGCACTTCATGATGAATCCAAAGGCAGTCAGTGTATTCGGCGATGTTATTCCCAGAGGCTGCCGACGGCCCACAACATATCCTCGTCTGATTGATCAAAACAGCCCTGTAGCATGGATTCCGATTGCTCAGAGAAGCATTGAACAGGCCTTACCACGGGTGCCTCCTGTTTTAATTTCTGCCTGTAGGCGGTGTAGGAGCATAATGGAGGTGTGTTCTGATTTGCCAAGGAGGTAGGCTTTGTATCCGTCTTGTAATCAAGAATAACAATGATCCAATGTAATTCTGGGGCAAGAGATGCGTTGATGGAATTTCAGGAGAATTCTCCTTAAATGCCCATTGTTGAAGTCCCCGGCTTCAACAAATGTGGCCTCGGGATATGCTGTTTCCAATTTGTTCAAGGTCCTGTGTAATTCTTTAGAGTACCAGCGTGGTGTTGGCTTGTGGGGGATGTAGACAGCCATGATTCAAACATCTGTGAATTCTCTCCGGAGATACTGCGGTAGGCATTTGATCGCGAGGAATTCCAGGTCAGAAACTATTATGGGTTTGTACATTCCTACAACCACACCGTAAGTTGTTGATCATGAAACGTACTCCCTCGCCTTTGTATTTCACGCAATGTACATTTCCCCTGATGTACAGAAAATCCCGCAGGCTGAATAGCCTGATCAGGCACCTCCCCCGACATCCATGTCTCTGTAAGGCAGATTACGTTACAGCCTCTCCTATCTCTCTGGTAGGAAATCCGCACTCTGAGCTCACAAGGTTTACTGTCCAGAGACTGTACATTAGCAAGTAATATACTATGAAGCGGAGAGAGGTTTACCCGTTTACCCATTGGACTAGTTCTCCAGCTCGTCTTTCCCTTCTCCAGTGGCATCTTTTTGGAAAAAGGGCTCACGTGATGAATGGAACAGCTTCGGGTAACCCAGACAAAGGATCCAGCTCCGGGAGAGTCAAATTTGTGGTGAGTAATCGCCGATCTGATTTCCAAAAGTGCTTTTCGGTCATGGGAAATAATACTAGAAACTTTCTGATCAAATAAAGTAAAAAATAACACTAAAATAGTTGGTTGGGAACTTGCAACAGGGCGACCATCCCCATATTGTCATCTTCATACGATATATAATATCAGCAGCAAGCAGGCCAGCAGACTGAAATGGTAAAAATATCCTTATCTAACAGAGACACATAACGCCAATGACAAAAGAACAATACAATATCAAATGGTTCAAGAAATAAACATTATTTTGATGCACCAACATGGTATCATTGCTATGCATCACTTTTTGCATACAGGTATTAGTCAAACGATTATTTCAGCTATGGAGCAACATGACATGGATCACCACACAAACTAACACACACATCTTGTTCTCTCACAATGGTAACCTACCTTGGTACACCTTCTACGGTGCGAGTGATTCTCTAAATCATTCGTAAGCGTCTCAAATCTGATTGTATTTCTTACAGCGTGCAACGGAGGCAAGCCGGGGATCATTTCAATTTGTATCGGTCCTAATCAGGCATGCAATTCAGGTATCCCGTGTGCCTATAAACAATATAAACATGCTCCTCTCTTCTCTTATTTTCTGTAATCCATGCAAATCTTGTTAAGAAAGATGAGTCAGATTGTTTTTGGGGGGGGGATGACGATAAATAGAAAACGGTCTTTGCGGCTTTCCATTTGTAAGCCGACATCAAGAAGATGCTCGGAATAATGTAATGAGACGATGCACATAGAAGTTAAAACGACAGCTATTTCTTATGTTTACACATCCTAGTTGCTGGGATGAACAATATTGCTGCTGTTTTGGGTGGATTAGTATAGAATAGTTGCATGGAATTCTTGATATGTGCTTATTATGCAAAGGTTGATATCAATTTGAGAAAATGAACTGACAATAAGGCATTCATTTACTCACCCAGGGACAAACCAAGGCCCTCTTAACTTTATACAACTGACCACAGAGCAGATATCACTGTAGACCTTATAAACACATATGTTTAGTCTATATGAAAATGAATAGCCTCTTAGATAATGACACTGGCCCTGAGGTTGACTGTGACAAAGGAGGTCAAGGGTTGCAGTGACTCAGCCCTGACTACAGTTCAACCAGGAACAACACTCTTTTACAGATTCTGTTCCGTTCTGTTCTCTCCCTTCCTTCAATAATTGCCTTCATTCAGGGCTGAACCTTTCTGGATGGTCGGCCACTTTGTTGGTTATTGATTACCGTGCTAACGGGACCGTTGCCGAGCGGTGCGGGGAGCCGACGTGATTGGAGGGCAAAACAACAGAAGCTAAAAAGCTGCATTGTCATGGGAGAGGGTTGTTAGGAACAGCAAACAAGGCCTGGCTACACTATGATACCAGCCCTGCTTGTGAGTACTGTGTGGTATCTACTGTGGCTCAAATATAATATAATAATAACAAATATAATCCTTATGGACTCCACTGTCAACAAACAAACAAATCCCACATTCAAAGTAAGATATCTATAAAAGCGGTATTTCATTGTAATACCTCAATTTAGCATTGAACTTTTATGTCTATTTTCTCAATTGAAGTAGATGCGTTTTCACTCTCTTTCTATTACAAGACACTGTCAACGTGGGGTATGAAGAGATGTTCAGTAGAGCAGTTCGGGACATGGAACTGTCACAGTGTGGTCCAAGTCCCAGTCGTCTCTTTGCTGATTCAATGAAGTGACATCAACCAGAGACGAGTACTGAGGGGAACAGGGTCCGCTTCAGAGCCAGAGTGAGATGCTATAACCATGGGTCAGTAGCCATGGTAACTTTCCTTTGTTTGTCTCGTCACTGTCTGTACTCCATCCCCTAGAATACTCCATTGTCTCCCCATTCTCCAGAGGCATGGTGCGATTTTCGGCCCTGCTACCCACCTCACCTAGCCTAACCTAGCGTCCCTGTTGCCTATACATCTTACCACTCCTGATTGACAATAGTCCCAGAGTGGGACTTCACAGAGAGAAGCCATTAAGAAAGTGTTGAGAAAGGGCCTCATTCAACCAGCACCACTGGTCTTCTGAACTCAACAAAGACTGTGTGTCTATGACGTTTCAACGCTTTTATGTCGTCAAACTAGGTAGGCCTATGTCACAAAGACACACAATGACCCATGCACGCACGCACGCACGCATGCACACACACACAACACACAGACACACACACACACAAATAAACACTCATATAGTACATGCCTACACACTTGTTCTGTTTTTCGCCTATCCCTTTATTAGACGTAAAAATAAAAATAACTTTTACTAAGGATCAACGAAGAGGTTCTTTTGAATATGTAACCTTGATGATTTCTCCCATTCACTTTCAAGATGTTGACCTAGGCTGTGCCTGGAAGTTGACACTATACTATTCTTACTGACAAGTACGATTACCGGAACAATTTTCTCTCACTCTTATCTACTCTCTTCTTTCTTTTCTGTTTCTCTGTTCCAAAATATATATCTTTTTTCAATGATTATTATTATTGCTATTATTTATTGCTATTTCTTGTTTAAAAATACTACTACAGTCTGTTTTATGAAATATAAACAAAATGTCTGCAGACGTGTATTTTCTACTTATAGGCCATAAACATAGTATATTCACCGTCTCATCTATGACATAAAGACATTCACTGTATCTTAACCCTGATACAATTGTATGGACCCTACTGTATGTTAATAGTATTTTTTATTTCAAAACTTCATGGGATGGAAAGGAGAGTGGGATTGGGGTAGGTGGGGAGGGGAGAGGGTTTGGGGTGGGTGGGGAGGTGGGGTAGGTGGGGAGGGGAGAGGGATTGGGGTTGGGGTTTGGGGTAGGTGGGGAGGGGAGAGGGTTTGGGGTAGGTGGGGAGGTGGGGAGGTGGGGAGGGGAGAGGGTTTGGGGTAGGTGGGGAGGGGAGAGGGTTTGGGGTAGGTGGGGAGGGGTTTGGGGTAGGTGGGGAGGGATTGGGGTAGGTGGGGAGGTGGGGAGGGGGGAGGGGAGGGTTTGGGGTAGGTGGGGAGGGGAGGGGTTTGGGGTAGGTGGGGAGGGGAGGGGAGAGGGTTTGGGGTAGGTGGGGTGGTGGTTTGGAGCGGTGCTTTGTCAAATAAATATAATTATTTCAAATAAAAAACAATGCTGCAATTGTACATTTTAAATATGTAAAACTAATATATATACAAAAAATAACTTACTGAGGATCACTAGTGTACTAATTCACTATCCTGTTCTGCTCTAGTTCTGGGAAGAGTATGGAGTACAGAGTTTAGCAATGTTTCTCCTTGACTGACCAGATCCCCCATGTTAGAACAGGACTGGTCCAAGAATCAAACCAGCTCATAAGAACACCAGCCGATTCTCTAACTTGCTGCTTGCCACTCTCACTGCTGCTGTCTCCCCCCCCACAACCACTCCAAACTACATTATACTCAACTACACCAGAGAGATGGGAGAGAGGGAGAGGGGATACAGAGAGAGAGATAGAGAGCTAGAGAGAGAGAGGAAAAAATCAAATAAAGTCTGTGTCCGTGCATGTCTGCGCAGGCACTTGTGAGTGAATGTGTTGAAAGCGAACACAGAAAGAAAAGTGTTTGAAAGAGTCAGAGAAAGCATACTGTATGTCTCTATGTGTGCTTGCGTGTGTCCCTAAGAGAGACAGAGACACAGAGGGTGAGAGAGTAGTGCCAGGTCTTTAAACATGAGAGCTGGGTGTGGTCAGTCAATAGCTACTGTAGACTAGAGCCTTGGCACTACATCCTGGCCCAGTCGAGGGGTTTCTACAAGGTTTCCTGGCACCGGTGCCGGGCCAACCACCACCACAACGGAAGGAATGCTGGGTAAGGGATGGAATGGTGGGTAAACACATGGAATGCTGGGTAAAGCGGTCTAATTACATTCATTGGAAGGTAATTTTTAGGCCTACAAGTTACATTCACATTCTGTACTTCTTTGTGGCCTTCAATACAGTAAAGAACATGGACGTGAGACTACCACACACAGTCACAGTCATTACATGCAGGACAAATTACACGCACGCGCACACACACACACACACACACACACACACACACACACACACACACACACACACACACACACACGTCAAATTTGTAGTTTCATACATATTTTCACGTATTCAACTTAGAGTTCACATGTTAACACCATCTGCTCACATGTGAGGAGAATAAATAAATTCACCTCACATGTGAATTGCAATTTCACATGTGAAATAAATCACTGTGAAAATCTAATTTGCCATTTCACATGTGAGAAAAATGTTTGTAAATAAAGTAAATGTAAACAAACACTTTAACCTAAAAACATGGGTAAAACTATAATTTTGATATCATGGATGGTCAGTCCTTCCGCTTCCCGGTCTACTAACCACTGATCCTGGCAACCCATCATTTACGCACACCTGGCAACCATGAGCGGAGGATCCTCTACCATGAGTCGACTCAGCGAGCCAGCACTTCAGTCCATTCAGCAGTCCGCCCAGGTCAGCAATGCCCGTTTGTCCCTCCCGGACAAATATGACTGGACTCCATCCAAATGCCATGTCTAGTGCTCCCTCTATTTCACTTATCAGATGGGAGCCCCCACCACGAGAGGTCCAAGGTTACTACGGTTATTTCCCTGCTGACCGGGCGGGCGTTGGAGTGGGCTACAGCCGTCTGGGGGAGAGGAGAGGAGGAGTTGGGTTCCTATGAGAGGTTCATGGCCCTGTTCAGAGGAGTCTTCGATCATCAACCGGAGGGCAGAGAGGGGGGATGAGCGCCTACTCCAACTACGACAGGATGGCCAGCCCGCTGCGGAGTATGCCCTCATCTTCTGTATTTATTCAAAAGAAGATTGCTCGAAGAGGTCCAGACAGAGTTGGCAAGCCGAGACGACACCCTCATTGCGATGGCCATCCGTCCAGATAACCTTCTTTGGGAGTGTCGGTACCCCATCACCCTTCTTCGTTTTAATTGTTTTTATTTTAATTTTAAACTAGGCAAGTCAGTTAAGAACAAATTATTATTTACAATGACGGCCAAAGCTGGACGACGCTGGGCCAATTGTGCATCGCCCTATGGGACTCACAATCAAGGCCAGTTGGACAGCCTGGATTCGAACGAGTGTGTCTGTAGTGACACATCTAGTACTGAGATGCATTGCCTTAGACCGCTGCAACACTTGTTGATCATTCTGATTCAGACCCTGGACTATGGAGGCCGGGGCCACACGCCTCCCCGAGGCTGAGGCGGCCCCGTGATCATCAACACCCTTTTTGGTACCGATTTCACTAGCTGGCTGTCCCTCATGTGTTGTTTCTACAGCTATGGTGGATTGTGGTGTCGCAGGGAATTTTAATGACCAGGCCCTTGCTTCCTCCCTTAAAATAACCTCATACCCACTCTCCTCTCTGTTTCCGGTTCAAGCGCTGGATCATCGAACACTAGGATCTGGGACAATCACATACATCACAGCACCACTCAACATCACCATGGGATTCCTGCACCAAGAAAGCCTTCCCTTCCTCATCAAGGCACCCTTACACACATTCATCCTCAGACTGCTGTGGCGCAAATGCCATGACCCCACCATCTCCTGGTTGAGGATGGAGATTACTGCCTGGACACCGGGATGTTGGAAGACCTGCTTTCCTTTACCCTGTGGTTCCACGTTGGTTGAGAGTCCTGTGGTTGCCCTCCAGGCCGACATCTCTGAGGTTAACCAGGATCTCAGGGAGGTTTTCTCCATGACCCGCGCTACCGGTCTCCCTCCTCATCGCCCCTGGGACTGTGCCATCGACCTGCTAGCAGACTCAATGCTGCCGCGTCTACCCCCTGTTTGTGGCTGAAACCAAGGCTACAGAGGAATACATCCAGGAGGCTCTCCAACAGGGTTTCATCCGCCCATCCACCTCCCCTGCGTCGGCAGGCTTGTTCTTCATGGCCAAGACGGAGGGTGGTTTACGTTCTTGCATCGACTACAGAGGTCTGAATTCTAGCACCACCAAGTACTGAATGCCTACAATATGAACTGCATCCGGGAGGGGGATGACTGGAAGACGGCCTTCAACAAGGCACTACGAGTACTGGGTGATGCCCTATGGATTAGCCAATGCTGCGTTGGTGTTCCATGCATCCGTGAATGAAGTGTTCCGCGACATGCTTGGGCGTCAGATGGTCAGGTGGTTGTGTATATCAATGACACCCTGATCTACTCGGCCACCTTGGAGGATCAAATCGTCCGGGTAGTCCTGGAATGCCTCCTGGAGAACCACCTGTACGTAAACGCAGAGAAGTGCCAGTTCCATCAGGCCGCTGTCTCTTTCCTAGGACCGGACCAGCCCGCAGGGAATGGTTATGGATGAAAGGAAGGTCGAGACAGTCAGGTCATGGCCAGTCCCAACCACCATAAAGAGACTACAATGGTTTTTGGTGTTTGCCAACTTCTACCACCGCTTTAATAAGAACTTCAGCTCCGGTCTGGCTCGGTGGACCCAAGCCAGACCGACGCTCCTGTGGTGGACGAGAGGTGTTCCATCCTGGTGTTCCCGTCTGGCTCTCCACCAGGAATCTCCCGCTCTGCCAGAAGCCGAGCCCCCGGTTTGTTGGGTCATTCAAAGTCCTCCGGAGGATCAATGAGGTAACATACCAATTACAGCTCCCCACTAACTACCGAATCTCACCCTCTTTTCACATTTCACTCCTCAGGCCGGTGGTTTCTGATCCCCTGGCTAATGCCGTCCCCCATGACACCACTCCACCTCCCCTAGACATTGAGGGAAGCCCCACCTATGACATCAGACCCCGACGTAGTGGGGGTCGGCTCCAGTACCTGGTAGACTGGGAGGGGTACGGTCCAGAGGAGCCGTGTTTGGGTTCCGGTGGTCGACATTCTAGATCTCAACATCATCTGAAATGTCCACCTTAGCCAAACCGGACCAGTCCGCTCCTCGCCCTCGGGGCCGTCCTCCTCCCCCCTTCATGGAGGGGGTACGGTCACGTCAACTCGACGTCCCCAGTCTACTAACCACTGGTCCTGGCAATCATCATTACGCACACCTGCGCCTCATCACTCTCCTGATTACTTCCCCTTTATCTAGCACTCCACTGTATCACCCATCAGGCAGTATTGTTTCTGTGTTCATGGCAGACGCTACTCTTGTTCTTGTATTGTGTGTTCGTTGATATTAAACTCACCGACTGCACCTGCTTTCTGACTCCCTGTGTCTTCGTAACAGTGGTTGCATTTCTCCAGCCCCATCCCTCAGGTTTTTACCAAAACTGTTGTGGGGGGTACACTTTGTTAATGTTTCAATTAAGGATTTCTGCTTTAAGCAACTTTAATAGTTTCATTAAATGGTGCAATCCTCTAGTGAGTTAGTTTGTGCCATCAATATCAAGC
This sequence comes from Oncorhynchus tshawytscha, assembly GCF_018296145.1. NCBI lineage: Eukaryota > Metazoa > Chordata > Actinopteri > Salmoniformes > Salmonidae > Oncorhynchus > Oncorhynchus tshawytscha. The sequence continues at coordinate 30,628,185 of NC_056438.1, forward strand.
AAAACTTCTGAAGTTTAGAACAAAATCCTTAGTATTGCAGGCAAAAATAATGATATTTATTGAAAGCAAAAAATAAACCCAAAGGTATTGATAGCAAAACAAAATATTGCAAGGAAATATTTTTTAAATGAAGCATCAATTGTAAATGGCAAAAAAAATTACAAATAATTGTGAAACATTTTTTTATGATAACGCAAGTAAACAAAAAACCTCCCTCTTTAATTCAATAACCCCATCTTTGCTTATGTTACCTGGCCTTTGCTTTAACTGCCTTCTTTCTAGTTGTGAGTTTTAGCACATTCATTCATCTGAAGCTAAGCAGGGTTGGTCCTTGTCAGTCCCTGAATGGGAGACCAGATGTGGTGTGAAAAATATGTCACTTGGGGAATACTTTTTTTCACAAGGAAAAACACATGTGAAAGTTCACAAGTGTCCGAAAAACCGCGTCTGACTGGTAAAATTTTACTTGAAAAATGTAATAAATACATTCACGTGAAATGATGTGTTCACAAGTGTCTGAAACAATGTGATTTGTTCATGTTTTTTTTTTTACAAGGTTTAACAAACAGTCATATCCCTTGACCTAAAACAAACACACTCACACACACATTGCAGATGCCTTCCTGTGGTACTTCTTGGTGCTTAGAGAGGGGAACCTGTACCACTTCTCACCCTGGTGCGCTGGCCAGTGGGGGCGCAGAATTAAAGATGGGGGAGAAGACGGATGGAAGGAGGAGGGAGGGAGAGGGATTATTGGCCTAGTGATCATCACCTGCTGGGAGTATAATTGGTATCGGAGAGAAAACGCTGTTGCTCTCCTGTCAGCTATGATGGGTCCTCCACTCTCTCTCCTTACCCACTTCACTGGGTTGTTTACAGTGAGCCCCACATTCTTTGCAAAAACAATTATAATTCAAGCCCCTTAGGTGCTGCCATAGAGTTACAATAGAAGTGGCCAATCTAGCAGTCATTCTCATGAATCAAGTCGACAATCTACTGGCAAATCCTTTTAAATCCTTGTCATATGAAATAATGAAAAAAAATATAGATAAAATGTATCGGTGCGCATCGGCCATTGGACATTTACACAACAAGTTGAAAATCGCAAATTCAACAATGAGTGGTTTGGAAGGAATCAGTGGCTAAGCAATCATTAGCCTGCTATTCAGTGGAGTGGCTGTGTGGTCCCAAGATTCCCTGGACCACCTCTATGCAGACGACACCATTCTGTATATATCTGGCCCTTCTTTGGACACTGTGTAAACCAACCTCCAAATGAGCTTCAATGCCATGCAACACTCCTTCCATGGCCTCCAACTGCTTGAACGGTTGAAAAGCATGCATTTGGATTTGCTAGCAAACTCAACCGTTCGCTACCGGCACCCGCCCGCCCGACGATCATCACTACTCTGAACGGTTCTGACCTAGAATACGTGGACAACTACAAATAGCTAGGTGTCTGGCTAGACTGTCAACTCTCCTTCCAGACTCAATTCAAACATTTCCAATCCAAAATCAAATCTAGAATCCGCTTCCTATTTTGCAACAAAGCCTGCTTCATTCACACCGCCAAACTTACCCTAGTACAACTGACTATACTACCGATCCTCGACTTCGGCGATGTCATCTACAAAATAGCTTCCAATACTCTACTCATCAAATTGGATGTAGTCTATCACAGGGCCATCCTTTTTGTTATCAAAGAGCCTTCCACTGCAACCTGTATGCTCTAGTCGGCTGGCCCTCGCTACATATTTGTCGCCAGACCCACTGGCTCAGGTAATCTCTAAGTCTATGCTAGGTAAAGCTCCGCCTTATCTCAGCTCACTGGTCACGATAACAACACCCACCAGTAGCAAGCGCTCCAGCAGGTATATCTCACTGGTCATCCCCAAAGTCAACACCTTTGGTTGCCTTTCCTTCCAGTTCTCTGCTGCCAGTGACTGGAACGAATAGCAAAAATCGCTGAAGCTGCGGACTTACATTTCCCTCACTAACTTTAAACATCAGCTATCTGAGCAGCTAACCGATCACTGCAGCTGTACATAGTCCATCTGTAAATAGCCCACCTAATCTACCTACTTCATCCTCATATTGTTTTTATTTACTTTGCTGCTCTTTTGCACACCAGTATCACTACTTACACACCATCATCTGCTCATCTATCACTCCCATGTTAATCTGCTAAATTATAATTACTTTGCTACTATGTCCTATTGCCTTACCTCCTCATGCCATTTGCACACACTGTATATAGACTTTCTTTTTTTCTATTGTGTTATTGACTGTACACTTGTTTATTCCATGTGTAACTCTGTGCTGTTGTTTCTGTCGCACTGCTTTGTTTTATCTTGGCCAGGTAGCAGTTGTAAATGAGAACTTGTTCTCAACTGGCCTACCTGGTTAAATACATTTATTTTTATTTTTATTTCACCTACTGTTCTGGCTTGGTGGTGCACATGTAGCCTATGACCTGTTTTAGAGAAATGTAATCATCAAATATTGTAACAGCTTTCATTGTCTGCTTATATGCCCACTTTATTTATCCTACATTACTGACTTGGTGTACAGGGAGAACACTGTAATGGGCCATGTTCTAAATTCTGTCGCTGTACATTTCAAAAGTGCTGAACAAATCATTATATTGACTACGTCCGTCCTAGCCCGCTCATTAATGTCTTAATGGAAATTACGGATTGCCCTTATCCGCTTGTCATCCCCTTATGCAATAGTTTGTGCATCTCAATTGGCAGTAGAAACCACATTTATTTAAGCAAGTCAGCCATGTCAGCTATGTTTTTCTTAAAGGCAATAAATGAGTCTGAATGAACTGTTTCGCTGCCAGACAAGGCTCCGCTGATAGCCAGGGTATGGAAAGGTGTTGGGACTGCTGTTGGGACTTTGCTGTTGGGACAGCTTTATGTAGGCCCTAACAGTATGTGGGCACCATTATGTGGGCCCTAACAGTATGTGGGCACCATTTGTCACCGTTATAGTGCAATTAATGTATTGTTTAGTTTTGTTCTGTGTTGTGGCTTTGCTGGCAGGCAACCCCCCAAATTGTTTTTGTTTGCCCCACAAAATGTACATGCTAAAATCGCCACTGGTTTTTTAATGTACATGTCTTTTAATGTACATGTCTATCACTGCACAGTGAGAAGTCAATGAAAAGGACAATGTACTCTATATAAATTATACATTTTTTTAAGGGTGTACACTGAGTGTACAAAACATGCTCTTTCCATGACATAGACTGACCAGGTGAATCAAATCAAATTTGATTTGTCACATGCACCGAATACAACAGGTAGACCTTACAGTGAAATGCTTACCTACAAGCCCTTAATAAGAAAAACACGTGTTAATTAAAAAAATAGATGAGTAAAAAATAAGAACAACAGTAACAAAAAAATTCAAGAAAATAAAAAGAGTCAATGTGCGGAGGCACCATTTAGTCGGGGTAATTGAGGTAATATGTACATGTAGGTACAGACTTTGCATAGAGAATCCAGGTGATCCCTTATTGGTGTAACTTAAATCCACTTCAATCAGAGTAGATGAAGGGGAGGAGAAAGGTTAAAGAAGGATTTTTAAGCCTTGAGACATTGATTGTATATGTGTGCCATATAGAAGGTGAATGGGCAAGACAAAATATTTAAGTGCATTTGAATGGGGTATGGTAGTAGGTGCCAGGTGCACCGTTTTGAGTGTGTCAAGAACTGTAACGCTGCTGGATTTTTCACGCACAACAGTTTCCCGTGTGTATCTAGAATGGTCCACTACCCAAAGGACGTTCTTTGCGTAGTATATCATTGATGGCACTGGAGGGGATGGCTGCCGTCTTATCGACCTCTCAACCAACCATGTTGTAGTTTGTTTTTTCGTAACTTGTTTTGTACATAACATTGCTGCTACTGTCTCCTATGACCGAAGAGAGCTTCTGGACATCAGAACAGCATTACCCACCTCAAATTGGATGAAGAGTTTTTCTAAAATGAGTCGGACGGGAAGGATATACAAACACATGAACAGGCCATCATCCCCGCCATTTGCTCGTAAAGGAAACAAAGATTTTGCGGAAAGAGATCAGGGTGCCTTGTGAGGATCAGGCGACGAGTGGCTAATCTGCCTTTGCCATCCGTCCTGCTAGCTAACGTTCAATCACTGGAAAATATTATGGGGAGAAACTGAAAGCACGTATATCCAACCAACGGGACATTAATATATTTTGTTTCACCGAGTCGTGGCTGAACGACGACATTAATTACATACAGCTGGCGGGTTATACACTCCATCGGCAGGATATGCATATACAGTATGTAAACAAAAGCTGGTGCACAACATCTAAGGAAGTCTCAAGGTTTTGCTCACCTGAGGTAGAGTATCTCATGATAAGTGGAAGACCATACTATCTACCTAGAGAGTTTTCATATGTATTTTTTGTAATTGTCTTACATACCACCACAGACCAATGCTGGCACTAAAACCGCACTCAATGAGCTGTATACCACCATAAGCAAACAGGACAACGCTCATCCAGAGGCGCCGCTCCTAGTGGCCGGGGACTTTAATGCAGGGAAACGAAAATCAGTTTCACCTCATTTCTATCAGCATGTTAAATGTGCAACCAGAGAGAAAAAAACTCTAGACCGCCTTTACTCCACACACAGAGATGCATACAAAGCTCTCCTTCACCCTCCATTTGGCAAATCTGACCATAATTATATCCTCCTGATTCCTGCTTACAAGCTAAAATTAAAGCACTAAGCACCAGTGACTCAGTCTATATGAAAGTTGTCAGATGAAGCAGATGCTAAACTACAGGACTATTTTGCTAGCACAGACTGGAATATGTTCCGGGATTCTTCAGATGGCATTGAGGAGTACACCACATCAGTCAATGGCTTCATTAATAAGTATATCGAGGATGTCGTCCCCACAGTGACTGTACATACATTCCCTAACCAGAAGCCATGGATTACAGGCAATGTTCGCACTGAGCTAAAGGGTAGAGCTGCCGCTTTCAAGGAGCAGGACTCCAACCCGGAAGCTTACAAGAAATCCCGCTATTCCCTCCAACGAACTATATAACAGGCAAAGCGTCAATACAGGACTAAGATAAAATCGAACTACACATATCTTATGTGGCAGGGCTTGCAAATTATTAGACTACAAAGGGAAGCATAGCCAAGAGCTGCCCAGTGACACGAGCCTACTATGCTCACTTCGAGGTAAGAAACATTTAAACACAAGAGAGCATTAGCTGTTCCAGACAACTCTGTGATCACGCTGTCGGCAGCCGATGTGAGGAAGACCTTTTAAACAGGTCAACTTTCACAAGGCCGCAGGGCAAGACGGTTTATCAGGACGTGTACTCCGAGCATGCGCTGATCAACTGGCAAGTGTCTTCACTGACATTTTCAACCTCTCCCTGTCTGAGTCTGTAATACACACATGTTTCAAGCAGACCACCATAGTCCCTGTGCCAAAGAACACTAAAGTAACCTTCCTAAACCACTACCGACCCGTAACGCTAACATCTGTAGCCATGAAATGCTTTGAAAGGTTGGTCATCGCTCACATCAACACCATTATCCCAGAAACTCTAGACCCACTCCAATTTGCATACCGGACCAACAGATCCACAGATGATGCAATCTCTATTGCACTCTACACTGCCCTTTCACACCTGGACAAAAGGAACACCTATGTGAGAACGCTACTCATTGACTACATCTCAGCGTTCAACACCATAGTGCCCTCAAACACCATAGTGCCCTCAAAGCTCATCACTAAGCTAAGGACCCTGGAACTAAATGCCTCCCTCTGCAACTGGATACTAGACTTCCTGATGGGCCGCCCCCAGGTGGTAAGGGTAGGTAACAACACATCTGCCACTCTGATCCTCAACACAGGGCACCTTATAGGTGCATGCTCAGTCCCCTCCGGTACTCCCTGTTCACTCATGACTGCACAGCCAGGCAAGACTCCAACACCATCATTAAGTTTGCCGATGACACAACAGTGGTAGGCCTGATAACCGACAACGATGAGACAGCCTATAGGGAGGAGGTCAGAGACCTGGCCGTGTGGTGCAAAGACAACAACCTCTCCCTCAACGTAATCAAGACAAAGGACTACAAGAAAAGAAGGACCGAGCACACACCCATTCTCATCGACTGGCCTGTAGTGGAGCAGGTTGATTTGATTTGATCTAGCCAACTTGACACAAATGTGGGAAGTATTAGAGTCAACATAGGCCAGCAACCCTGTGGAACGCTTTTAACACCTTGAGGTCCAGGGCGTGCAACGCAATAGTAGGAAGTTGTTCCTAATGTTTTGTCCACTCAGTGTACATGTATATGTAGATATTCAGCCTCTTTCTACACATCCTGCAGCTGTCATGACAGCACTACAACATTACAGACCATTGCTTTTGAGCATACTAAATGCTCCGCTAGTATGTGTACATTGAGATACAAAAAGACACGAGAGACACTTCTCCAGACGCCACCAGTCTCTCACTGATTGTGCCTTTTAAAGGGGCAGAATATAAATATCACTTTGATTGCCTCCAGTAACATTTATCATTGAGTTAATTTGAAGCTCGGATCACCATAAAAACTCATAGCCATTAGCAGTGATGGGAAGCCTGGAGGTTTTTGCAGGTGCTGTTGTCGTTATTGTGTTGTGTTCCACCTTACATGGGGGACATAGAGTTGAAGTCGGAAGTTTACATACACCTTAGCCAAATACATTTAAACTCCGTTTTTCACAATTCCTGACATTTAATCCTAGTTAAAAAATCTCTGTCTTAGGTCAGTTAGGATCACCACTTTATTTTAAGAATGTGAAATGTCAGAATAATAGTAGAGAGAATGATTTAGTTCAGCTTTTATTTCTTTCATCACATTCCCAGTGGGTCAGATGTTTACACACACTAAATTAGTATTTGGTAGCATTGCCTTTAAAATGTTTAACTTGGGTCAAACGCTTCAGGTAAGCCTTCCACAAGCTCCCCACAATAAGTTGGGTGAATTTTGGCCTACTCCTCCTGACAGAGCTGGTGTAAGTCAGGATTGTAGGCCTCCTTACTCACACATGCTTTTTCAGTTCTGCCCACAAATTTTCTATAAGATTGAGGTCAGGGCTTTGTGATGGCCACTCCAATACCTTGACTTTGTTGTCCTGAAGCCATTTTGCCACAACTTTGGAAGTATGCTTGTGGTCATTGTCCATTTGGAAGACCCATTTGCGACCAAGCTTTAACTTCCTGACTATCCACATAATTGTCCTCCTCATGATGCCATCTATTTTGTGAAGTGCACCAGTCCCTCCTGCAGCAAAGCACCCCCACAACATGATGCTACCACCCCCGTGCTTCACGGTTGGGATGGTGTTCTTCGGCTTGCAAGCTTCCCCCTTTTTCCTCCAAACATAACGATGGTCATTATGGCCAAACAATTGTATTTTTGTTTCATCAGACCAGAGGACATTTCTCCAAAAAGTACGATCTTTGTCCCCCCCATGTGCAGTTGCAAACCGTAGTCTGGCTTTTTTAATGCAGGTTTTGGAGCAGTGGCTTCTTCCTTGCTGAGCGGCCTTTCAGGATATGTCGATATATGACTCGTTTTACTGTGGATATAGATACTGTTGTACTTGTTTCCTCCAGCATCTTCACAAGGTTTTCGCACCAAAGTACGTTCATATCTAGGGGACAGAACGCATCTCCTTCCTGAGCGGTATGACAGCTGCGTGGTCCCAAGGTGTTTATACTTGCGTACTATTGTTTGTACAGATGAACGTGGTAACTTCAGGCGTTTGGAAATTCCAAGGATGAACCAGACTTGTGGAGGTCAACCATTTTTTTTTCTGAGGTCTTGGCTGATTTATTTTGATTTTCCCATGATGTCAGGAAAAAAGGGCCACTGAGTTTGAAGGAAGGCCTTGAAATACATCCACAGGTACACCTCCAATTGACTCAAATGATGTCAATTTGCCTATCAGAAGCTTCTAACGCCATGACATCATTTTCTGGAATTTCCCAAGTTGTTTAAAGGCACAGTCAACTTAGTTTATGAAAACTTCTGACCCACTGGAATTGTGATTAAGTGAAATAATCTGTCTGTAAACAACTGTTGGAAAAATGACTTGTGTCATGCACAAAGTAGATGTCCTAACCGACTTGCCAAAACTATAGTTTGTAAGCAAGAACGTTGTGGAGTGGTTGAAAATCAAGTCTTAATGACTCCAACCTAAGTGTATGTAAACTTCCGACTTCAACTGTAATTGTTGTGTGTCACAGACAATTTGAACAGTTGTGTGGCTGTGGTCGTGTGCTTTTGGGGAGAGCGGGAATTGGAAAGAGAGAGAGAGAGAATCGGGAGGCAAGAGAGGGAGAGAGAGATGAGAGAGAGAGAGCAAGTGGAGCAAGGGAGAGTCAAATGGAGGAAGAGTCAGAGGGAGAGATGAAAGGAAAGAAAGGGGATAGAGATGCACTCTAGAAAGATGGAGGGAATATGGAGGAGAGAGATAGAGGGGTAGAGAGAGAGATTGCGTTGATGGACCTGCATGGTCCTTGAGGGAGGCACTTCACCCCGTTGTGTACAGCCTGAATCATTGCAGTGTGACGGGTTAACGAGGACAGACAGAATCACACTGACATACAGGGCCATCTAATGTAGAGCAATGAATAAAAAACACAGAGGAGAGGAAGACGAGAGGCAGAGGGGAAAGAGGAGAGAAAGGTTATGCTTAAGATTGACACAAAGAGCGGTGCGAGTCACTCAGTAAAAACACTCATCACACACACTAAACACACACACTTTGTCCCCTCAGATTGATCCATACGAATACGGATGTCAACACACACACACCCCACCCCCCCACCCTTTCCCCCACACATACCATGTCACACTGTCCAAAACAAGCACCTCAATGTACTATAATGTTCCTACTCGCTAAATGTCCCAATAAACATTCACAACAGAATGCCAGAAACTCTTTGGTTTTGCCTCCCCGGGGGATTTGGTTTGCTAAACAAACATTACAGGAACTGCTAAGACTCTTGAGGATTAGCCTAATGTGCTGCGGTGTTGAGCAAAGTGATATGCTGCATTAATTGTCACCTAAATTTAACACACCGCTAGTTTATCTCCAAATCTGCCTCGCTCTCCGTCGCATTAAATTAATCAATGATAAAAAGAGACACGTTTTTTGTTGTTGTTTTGTTTTCCTCGTGTGAACATTTTCAAACGCGATAAAGCGCTAACCAAACATTTACTTCGGGTGTTTGGTTAACAAACAAAGTGTGTTTGATGGTGTTGGCGAACGCCATGTTTCATCTGTGAGGTAATTTATTAGCAAATTAGCAATGACTAAAGCACATGCTTCTGTAGGCTGTGATTTAGCCCCTCTGTAAACGCTGATGAAATTCATCATTTTTCTCAAGGACGCCGAGAAGCTATTGTCCTTCTCGTTTCACGTCAAACCAACATACAGTACATAAGGACAACATACACACAAGTCTGTTGTAATGTACTGCACAGGACAACACCAGCGTAAGCATGCACTGAATCCCTCTCTAGCTACAGCACAGTACAGGAACATATTTCCTGGTTAGTGGGCCATTGGTTGCACTACATTACCCATGTACCCCGAGGACATGATAAAAGAGGACATGATAAAACTTGTATGGAACTCTTTAGGTCTACAAAATGGTGGACTGTTGGACTGCTCTTGAACAACTAACCCCAACCCCCAGGCCTTCTAAGTCAACAACAAGTGGGGGAAGATGATTTTACACAATCCGACCCCACTCCCATGCCATTATCAGAGTAACCATAGCCCATATTCCCACTCTCCTCCATTGTCCCATTTGTGTATTATGAAAATGTGAGGGACTGATCTTGATGGATTATGTTGGAGTCCTTCCAGTAGGTGCATAAGAAAGACAGCGCACGGTAATAAGACAGACAGCGCACGGCAATACACACTCACAGTTCAGTGTTTTAACATGTTGTAGCTTTTGCTGACTTGGATCATTATGGCTCAGAGCAGAGATGGTATATCGTACAAGATGTTTTACCATACAAAATATTAGATGCTGATACAAAGACTGCATGCCGCGGAAATGTGTGCGTTTGTTATATTTCAGCTTTGGACTGTAAGAAGATAATTGTCTTACCTGATATTGTGGGGCAGCACAGGAGCAGGGTGGGCAAGACATGGGAAAAAAAGAAAGCCAAAACGATTAGTTAACAAATCAGCCATTTAGGAAATTAACCATATGTTCAATTCAAAGGGAAAGCGAATAACATCAGGCCAGTTAAAAGGGTGAATCAACACGGCAACTCTGCAGATTAGCATAAATGAACACCCTCAAATCGTTGATCCAGAAACCTTCGCTTAGCTCAATTGAGCCCTACATCTTATGTCTGATGTCAAAAGGAAATGATGACCATTTAGGAAACGGGCAATGGAGCGCCACGCAAGGCATCACACTTCGTTACATAGGGCTACATTACTACAAAGTACCCAATGTCCTTCAGAGCAATGAGAATTGAGGAACCCAATGGCCTTGATGAGCTCGTTGTTTAATATCCTACAGCGCCTCCAGAAAGTATTCATACCCCTACACATTTCTTGTGTTACAGCCTGAATTCAGACACAATACCCAATAACAAAGTGAAACAATTTAGACATTTTGGCAAACATAATTAAAGACAGCAATTTTCAAGTCTTGCCATAGATTTTCAAGCCAATTTGAAGTCAAAACTGTAATTAGGCCACTAAGGAACATTCAATGTCATCTTGGTAAGCAACTCCAGTATATATTTGGCCATGTATTTTAGGCTATTGTCCTGCTGAAAGGTGAATTTGTCTCCTACTGTCTATTGGAAAACAAACGGAACCAGGTTTTTCTATAGGATTTTGGGTGTGCTTAGCTCTATTCTATTTCTTTTTATCCTAAAAAACTCCTTAGTCCTTGAAGATGACAAACATACCTATAACATGATGCAGTCACCACCATGCTTGAAAATAGAAAGAGTGGTACTCAGTGATGTGTTGTATTTGCCCAAAACATAACGTATTTTATTCAGGACATAAAGTTAATTTCTTTGCCACAATTTCTGCAGTTTTGCATTAGTGCCTTATTGCAGACAGGATGCTTGTTTTGGAAAATGTACATTCTGTTCAGGCTTCATTCTTTTTCATCTGTCATTTAGGAGTAACTACAATGTTGTTGATCAGTCCTCAGTTTTCTATCACAGTCATTAAATGATGTAACTGTTTTTAAAGTCAACACTGGCCTCATGGGGAAATCCCTGAGCGGTTTCCTTCCTCTCCGGCAACTGAGTTAGGAAGGACACCTGTATCTTTGTAGTGACTGGGTGTATTGATACACCATCCAAAGTGTAATTAATAATAACTTCACCATGCTCAAAGGGATATTCAATGTCTGTTTTTTTATTTTTACCATTCTACCAATAAGTGTCATAATAAATTAAAAAATGTTATTAGGGGGTAGATCAGCTTTAATATTGCAGATAGATTGTGGCTTCCATCAATATAATTGACTGCGCCATTTCCAATCCTCCATAAATGTTTTTGTAAATATATATAGTACCAGTGAAAAGTTTGGACACACCTAACCATTCATGGATATTTCTTTATTTTTACTAGTTTCTATGTTGTAGAATAATAGTGAAGACATCAAAATTATGAAATAACACATTTGGAATCATGTAGTAACCAAAACAAGTGTTAAACAAATCAAAATATATTTTATATTTGAGATTCTTCAAAGTAGCCACCTTGATGACAGCTTTGCACACTCTTGGAATTCTCTCAACCAGTTTAACCTGGAATGCTTTTCCAACAGACTTGAAGGAGTTCCCATATATGCTGAGCACTTGTTGGTTGCTTTTACTTCACCCTGAAGTCCAACTCATCCCAAACCATCTCAATTGGGTTGAGGTCGGGTGACTGTGGAGGCCAGGTCATCTGATGCAGCACTCCATCACTCTCCTACTTGGTCAAATAGCCCTAAAACAGCCTGGAGGTGTGTTGGGTCATTGTCTTGTTTGTTTTAAAGCAAATAATTGTCCCACTAAGCGCAAACCAGATGGGATGGCGTACATCGAAAATCTCTTCCCAACTATTTTGCAATCTACAGTGGGGAGAACAAGTATTTGATACACTGCAGATTTTGCATGTTTTCCGGCTTACAAAGCATGTAGAGGTCTGTAATTTGTATCATAGGTACACTTCAACTGTGAGAGACGGAATCTAAAACAAAAATCCAGAAAATCACATTGTATGATTTTTCAGTAATTCATTTGCAAAATCGGCAAGTGTATCAAATACTTGTTCTCCCCACTGTATGTTAAAGCATGTATATATGTATACGGCACAGCTGTCCATTTTTTGGTCCTTTAATGAAACTGGTATAATTTTTTAATTATCACAATTTTCTTTAGCCAATTTTAGTCTTTAATTAATACAGTGACGACAGACAAGTTCCTTACTTTCTCCCCTTCCACTTGCCTCTTGCATACTAATCTGCTAGAGAACCAGTTCGGATTTAAGTATAACTTTTGACGAATGAAGCCTTTAGAGAGAGATCTAATGCTTTAATATTTAAAATGTTCTGCCCTCTGAATTCATATTCATGATATAAATAGACCCGTTTAATTTTGTCTGGCTTGCAATTCCAAATAAAGTGGATATTTTTTGCTCATATAAATGAATAAACAAGTTGCTAGGTGTAGGCAAGGAAGGCCAAAAGCAAATAGGTAAACTGGGATATGACTAAAGAGTAGAATAGATAGATTTTTCTACAAATATTGTCCTTTCCACGGTAGAAAGATCTAAACTATTTTTGCTAGCTTTCTATTAAAATGTATTGTAGTGATATAATATGAATACAGAGTATGTCCATTTCACCATCAGACCAGTTTATTGGTATGTGATAATGTAAAAGTTGTCTTTTTTAGTGTTCCAATACAATGCCTTGCAAAAGTATTCACCCATCTTCGCAGTTTTTGGATTTCATGTCATGGACATACACAAAATAGTCCAAATTGGTGAAGTGAAATGAAAAAAATGACTTGTTTAAAAAAAACACAAAAAAACAAAAGAGTGGTGCGTGCATATGTATTCACCCCCTTTGCTATGAAGCCACTAAATGAGATCTGGTGCAACCAATTGCCTTCAGAAGTCACATAAATAGTTAAATTAAAGTCCACCTGTGTGCAATCTAAGTGTCAAATTATCTGTCACATGATCTCAGTATATATACGAAGGTTCTGAAAGGCCCCAGGGTCTGCAACACCACTAAGCAAGGGGCACCACCAAGCAAGCTGCACCATGAAGACCAAGGAGCTCTCCAAACAGGTCAGGGACAAAGTTGTGGAGAAGTACAGATCAGGGTTGGGTTATAAAAAAATATCAGAAACTTTAAACATCCCACGAAGCACCATTAAATCCATTATTAAAAAATGGAAAGAATATATGGCACCACAACAAACCTGCCAAGAGAGGACCGCCCACCAAAACTCAGGAACCAGGAAAGGAGGGCATTAATCAGAACGGCAACAAAGATAACCATGAAGGAGCTGCAAAGCTCCACAGTGGATATTGGAGTACCTGTCCATAGGGCCACTTTAAACCACACACTCCACAGAGCTGGGATTTATGGAAGAGCGGACAGAAAATAGCCATTGCTTAAAGAAAAAATAAGCAAACACGTTTGGTGTTCGCCAAAAGGCATGTGGGAGACTCCCCAAACATATGGAAGAAGGTACTCTAGTCAGATGAGACAAAAATTTAGCTTTTTGGCCATCAAGGAAAACAGTTTGTCTGGCGCAATCCCAACACCTCTCATCACCCCGAGAACACCATCCCTACAGGGAAGCATGGTGGTGGCAGCATCATGCTGTGGGCATGTTTTTCCATCGGCAGGGACTGGGAAACTGGTCAGAATTGAAGGAATGATGGATGGAGCTAAATACAGGTCATTCTTGCGGGAAACCTGTTTCAGTCTTCCAAAGATTTGAGACTGGGGCGGAGGTTCAACTTCCAGCAGGACAATGACTCTAAGCATACTGCTAAATCAACACTTGAGTGGTTTAAAACCTTTTGTGACCCTGGGGCAGTATTTTCATTTTTGGAAAAAAATGTTCCCGTAGTAAACAGGATATTCTGTCAGGACAAGATGCTAGAATATGCATATAATTGACAGCTTAGGATAGGAAACACTCTAACATTTCCAAAACTGTCAAGATATTGTCTGTGAGTATAACAGAACTGATGTTGCAGGTGAAAGCCTGAGAAAAATCCAATCCGGAAGTGCCCCATATTTTGAAAGCGCTGCGTTCCAATGAGTCCCTATTGAGCTGTGAATGGGCTATCAACCAGATTACGCTTTCTACGTATTCCCCAAGGTGTCTACAGCATTGTGACCTAGTTTTACGCATTTATGTTGAAGAATAGCCATTGCGCAAGTGGTCACCTGATGCCCCCAGAGAGATTCTCGCGTAAAATACAGAGGTAGCCATTACTCCAATCGGTCCTACTGAAAAACTAATTGTCCCGATGGATATATTATCGAATAGATATTTGAAATACACCTTGAGGATTGATTATGAACAATGTTTGCCATGTTTCTGTCGATATTATGGAGCTAATTTTGAATATTTTTCACTGTTTTCGTGACTGCAATTTCCGGGCGATTTTTCAGCCAAACGTGAAGAACAAACGGAGCAATTTCGCCTACAAAAATAATATTTTTGGAAAAAAGGAACATTTGCTATCTAACTGGGAGTCTCGTGAGTGAAAACATCCGAAGCTCATCAAAGGTAAACGATTTAATTTGATTGCTTTTCTGATTTCCGTGACCAAGTTACCTGCTGCTAGCTGGACAAAATGCTATGCTAGGCTATCGATAAACTTACACAAATGCTTGTCTAGCTTTGGCTGTAAAGCATATTTTGAAAATCTGAGATGACAGGGTGATTAACAAAAGGCTAAGCTGTGTCTCAATATATTTCATTTGTGATTTTCATGAATAGGAATATTTTCTAGGGATATTTATGTCCGTTGCGTTATGCTAAATAGTGTCAGTCGATGATTACGCTCCCGCATGCGGGATGGTGAGTCAGTAGAGGTTTTAAGGGGAAACATTTAAATATCTTGGAATAGCCTAGTCAAAGCACAGGCCTCAATCCTATTGAGAATCTGTGGTATGACTTAAAGATTGCGGTACACCAGCAGAACCCATCCAACTTGAAGGCGCTGGAGCAGTATTGCCTTGATGAACGGGCAAATATCCCAGTGGCTAGATGTTCCAAGCTTATAGAGACATACCCCAAGAGACTTGCAGCTGTAATTGCTGCAAAAGGTGGCTCTACAAAGTATTGACTTTGGAGGGGTGAATAGTTATGCACGCTCAAGTTAAGTTTTTTTGTCTTATGTCTTGTTTGTTTCGCAATAAAAACATATTTTGCATCTTCAAGGTGGTAGGCATGTTGTGTAAATCTAAATGATTCAAACCCCCAAACATCTATTTTAATTCCAGGTTGTAAGGCAACAAAATAGGAAAAATGCCAAGGGGGGTGAATACTTTCACAAGCTACTTAACATAGAGCTCTTATCATAATTTGGATGTAATCCAGAGAGGTTAGAACAAGTATCTAGATCATCTATGAGGCTGTGGAGGGATCCACAAATTGTGGATTTAAAAGAAAGCATGAATCATCAGTTTACAATGACACTTTTGTTTTTAAACCCTGGATTTCTAGGCCCTTGATATCATTGGATATGATTTTAAAAGCTAACATTTCGATGGCCATAATAAATAAATATGCCGGAAGTGGGCAACCTTGTTTTACTCCTCTTGACAGTTTTAAACTTTCTGAGAAGTAGCCATTATTTACAATTTTACAGCTAGGGTTTCTATACATATCTCTTATACAGCGGGTTAACGTTTCTCCAAAATTGAAATATTCCAGGCATTTAGTGTTCTAATGTTTCCAGTACTTGTCTTATATTATATCCAATGTATCGTCCATGTAAAAAAAAACTGTTTGAATAGGATGAATAATAGGTGCCTGTAATGACCAACGCTGGAGATGAGAAGCAGGTACGGGGAGTCAACATTTATTCACAAACAGACAGATAAAAAACAGGAACAGTGTCAGCACACAGGTAAACAACGACAAACAACAATTAATGCTGAAGCAGGGAACAGAACGGGGAACCAGACAGATATAGGGGAGGTAATGACAGAGGTGATTGAGTCCAGGTGAGTCCAATAATCGCTGATGCGTGTGACGGGGGAAAGGCAGGTGTGGGTAATGCTGGTGAGCGTGGCACCTTCGAGCACCAGTGTGGGAGCAGGAGCAGGTGTGACAGTACCCCCCCCTAGGGACGCCACCTAGCATCCCACCTGGGCGAGCCTGATATGCCGGCCGAGGCACGGGCGCTGGACAAGCTGGCTGGGAGTAAACTCGAACCGGCTGAGGCATAGGATCCAGAAAACTCTGTCTGGGGCATGAAAGCCTGTCGATCCCGCTGAGGCGTGGGAGCCCGATGATCCGGAGGAGGCGTAGCAGCCTGACGAGCCGGCTGGGTGTAAAAACCTGACAATCCGGCTGAGGCCCAACGTGGGATGGGCACCTTCCGATCCAACCAGGGCAAGAACCTCTCGAGTCAGCTAGGGAGTGACAGCCCGACGAGCTGGCTTAGGCACCCCCGGTTCCATCGGAGGTGGACCCCGGACCTTGACGTCACCATTAACCTGAACGCCAGCACTCCACAATGCTTTGTATGATGGCTTCAGCATTCAATAATGACCGACGCTGGAGATGAGAAGCAGGTACGGGGAGTCAACATTTATTCAGGAACAGACATGTAACAAAACAGGAACAGCGTCAGCACACGGGTAAACAACGACAAATTACATTTTAATGCTGAAGCAGGGAACGGAGCGGGGATCCAGACAGATATAGGGGAGGTAATGACAGAGGTGATTGAGTCCAGGTGAGTCCAATAATCGCTGATGCGTGTGACGGGGGAAAGGCAGGTGTGGGTAATGATGGTGGCAGGAGTGCATAATGATGGGAGCCTGGCGCTTGGGTGAGCGGGAGCAGGCGTGACAGAGCCATTCTTTGTGTTGCATTGAAAAATCTCCCTGGTCTTTGTGGTTGAATCTGTGTTTTCACTCCTCGACCGAGGGACCGTTACAGATTATTGTATGTGTGGGGTACAGAGAGGAGGTTGTCATTCAAAAATAATGTTAAACATTATTATTGCCACAGAGTGAGTCCATGCCACTTATTATGTGACTTGTTAATTAAGCAATTTTGACTTATTGACTTTTAATTTCTAATTCATTTCTAATAATTCCACATTATGGGGTATTGTGTGTAGGCCAGTGACGCAAAGATCTCAATTTAACCCATTTTAAATTGAGGCTGTAACACAAGAAATTGTGGAAAAAGTAAAAGAGTGTGAATACATCTGAAGGCACTGTAAATGAGGTGGGCAGCAGGGTGGCAAGGGGGTTATGTATCAGATGAGGTGATTCCCCCCTCCCCCTTTGCTGCAGGAGGGATTGTTGCACTTCAGAAAATAGATGGCATCATGAGGGAGGAACATTATGTGGATAGATTGAAGCAACATCTCAAGACATCAGTCAGAAAGTTAAAGCTTGGCTCGCAAACGGGTCTTCCAAATGGACAATGACCCCAAGCATACTTCCAGTTGTGGCAAAATGGCTTAAGGACAACGAAGTCAAGGTATTGGAGAAAAAAGCCCTGACCTCAATCCTATAGAACATTTGTGGGCAGAACTGAAAAAGCGTGTGCGAGCAAGGAGGCCTACGAACCTGGAAATAAAATAAATAAAAGCTGAAATAAATCATTCTCTCTACTATTACTCACACATTTGACATTCTTAAAATAAAGTGGTGATCCTGCCCTAAGAAGGGGACTTTTTACTAGGATTAAATGTCAGGAATGGTGAAAAACTGAGTTTAAATGTATTTGGCTAAGTTGTATTTAAACATCCTACTTCAACTGTACGTCCAATTCTTTATTGTTATTACCATAGGTGAAGAAAGCCTTTATATTCAGCAGGATCCTCCTACATTGACAGATAAGGGCTGCTCAGGCCAGTCACACAGCCATGCGATGTGAGACCACGAAGAGAGAGTATCATTCACCTGATGGGTATTTATCACTGTAAGTGTCCTGTGTAGATAACAACGAATGGGCGATGAGACACAAGGCGCATGAATCACCTAGATGATGCTACCTACCTCTCTCTCTCTACATCTCTCGCTTCTCTCTCTCTCTCTCTCTCTTGCCTTCTCCATCTAGCTCTCGCTTGCGCGCGCACACACACACACACACACACACACACACACACACACACACACACACACACACACACACACACACACCCACACACACACACACACACCCACGCACACTCAGTGAGATGGATCTATTTTTTATCTGGACTGGTTTCTGTTAAGCTTTGGCTGTTTTTCTGACATCTTGTTGCTTGGGCGTGTTTGTGAAATAGGGAGATGAGATGACGGAATAAATCCCTGAAGAGGAGGAGTGTGTCAAATGAGAAACAGAAAGGAGGGCAGGCAGAGAAAGACATGTTTTCAGAGAAGGGTCTCAGACTGCAGGGGAATGGAGAAATGGGATTTACTGCCATCTCTTATACAACTAATGACAACGAATTCAAGCTACAACATGGATAGGAATACAGGTGATCTATGAATGTGAATATGAACTACAATCCCCATGACGCACCAGTGGCTGAGATCATCCATATGGGACTGAGGTGCAGGTATGTCCCTTTGGATCCATGTTTACCATTCTTAGGCCAAAGAATGCAGCACTTTCTCAGAGGTTAAAATGCTGGTTATTTCTCTCTGTTTACACTTAGACAGTGAACACAAGGCACAGGCTTTTAATGTCCTCCAAAGATAGCTTGAGACAACACAAAGATAGGTTGAGACAACACAAAGATAGCTTGAGACAACACAAAGATAGGTTGAGACAACACAAAGATAGCTTGAGACAACACAAAGATAGCTTGAGACAACACAAAGATAGGTTGAGACAACACAACGATTGAGAGAATTGATGACGTCTAAAAAACAAAATATCCCTCAGAAGGGAAACGATAAGACAGATGTATGGAAAGGAAAAAGTTAGCATTTGGCAAGGGACCTTGAATTCATACAACCAAAGGGTTAGGGTTAAACCCCCTCTCATTACCTCTGTCACACACACAGGCACATAGGTATGTACTGGACACATGCACATTTCTACCCCCCCAAACACACAATCACATTCATATCAAAAAGGCTGTTCTAAACACCTTCCTTTGTCGACCTCAACCTCACCTGAGCACAACAACGTTAGATAACACCAACGCTTTTTTTTGCTTGTTGTTGACATCATTATTTACGGTATTCACAGAAAAATACCATTCACCCCTGGGCTGGCTGATCTAGACGAAGAGGATTGGCTGGGCCACATGGAAGCAGATTAAACAGCGTTTGGCCCGGGTGTAACTCTCACTGGAAAGGTTCACGCAGGGTTCACCGCCAGCTGCCGCCCTGCCTCTGTCTCCCTCCATCTCTCCCCAACAAGTAATGTAATGTACTGAAATATTCATCAAAACACATCAGCCACTTGCCCTCAAAAATCCTGTAACACGGAGCCTGGTGCTCTTTTGTCCCCTCCCTCCCTCTTCCTCCCTCTTTTTCTCCCAACACTTTCAATATCTATCACGCACTGGTACTTTTCCATAAAGGAGGGGTATGGTGAGGAGGGGTATTTGTTTATCCAGTTTTCAACTTGTCAAATGCTGTAAGGAATTGTGAGGAATTTATTGCAGAATCTTTTGATTTGTATAGAGCTACGTTATGAACTGGAACGGCATAGACCTTCTACTGACAAACCAAGTTCTCTAACCCTTCCAATACTCTCTAGTTGACCTTTCAGACAGCACTAAGAAATGGGCCTCTCACTGGGAAGTAAAGAAATGTAGAACCACAGAGATGAGTAAGACGACTCCTTTCACGAGCTGAAGAAAACTGAGAAGGTACGGCTTCAACCACTTTACCCAAATGCCATGGTTACAGAGGCTCTTCTAAAATGTGTGAGAACCACATTACACCCCATCACAACATGTGGTCGGGGAGCACACAGGCATGGAGAATGTGTGTACACAACAAATAAGCCATTCATCTTTAACCTGGCAGGCATGGGAGCCTATAAATTGCTCTTATATGGGGTACGTTCAAGCGGCGCCAACCGATTTGAACTGTCAACTCTCTAACTTGTAAACAGGCGCTAACCTATAGTGTGTGTGTGTGTGTGTGTGTGTGTGTGTCTGTCTGTGTTTGTTGTGAAACACGTTCACAGGAACCAGAGGTGACCCTTTTTTGGTACTCTGGTCTTTGAAGGGTGGAAATGGGGACCAGAGAGAGAGAGAGAGAGAGAGAGAGACGGACAGACAGAAAAACAACAAAAGGGCATTCCTTTTCAGCAAGCTCATCTCTCTGTCGCCAATTAGAGAGAAAATGCCATGCAGGCCAATCAAACAATACAGTTGTTTAAAGTCTGGTTATCACACTGTAAAGAGAAGTGATGAGAGGTACTGATCCTAGGCACGGACCATCAACTGGCAAGTGACCATTAGTGTCTAAAATACCCTTCAAAAGGTAAATGTGTGTCTGACGCTATAAAGATTGTGGAAAATAATATAAAATAAAAATAAGAAAGCAGAAAGTATTAGAAATCAGTAGGACTCATAGATGATACTCACAAAACATTTCGATTTGATAAGCATTTATTTTATATGTGTCCATAGAGTCTAATCATTTCTGTTCAGTTCCTCATGAATCAGGAACTCTGATGAGACGGAAATTGGGACTGGGATAAGCGTTTGATAATTTCTGAAAAACCTATGCAAATACCCCTTTCCAAAGTGACCCCTTGAAATCTCTATATAGAAAATGGATGAACAAATACATTTTTCTTGTGGTGAATAAATCTTTTGAATACGTGTGTCGCCGAAAGCTTCGAAGCTGAATGAAAATCCGCTCGGTGACGATTGACTCGGCTTTTCTGGCAGCATCCCAAACTCAGCACCTCTTGACATGCAACATACCCACCACTGCTTTGATCACATGCTGGGATGGATCGTCATGGCGATGGCCGGATGAATCGTCATGGTGACAGTGGTGGGAAGTAACCCCCCGTCTCTGTCAAACTAAATACCCAAAGGCTGTATACTGTAAGCACGGTGGGCTCAAATTGACACGTAATCTCTTAGGTTCACACTGTAATTTGAGTTGACAAATGAGAATCTAGTAAGAAGTTGATTTGGATCGCGCAGAATTAGACGTACAGTCACACATGCACACATTTTACCTATGGGTGGGCCTGGGAATCGAACCTCCTATCCTGGCGTTGCAAGCTCCATGATCTATTGAGGACCAATGTGTAGTGATGCAGTTGTTATAGCCACCTGCTCAGGTTGAGCCAATGGTTAAGCCTACTGCGAGGAGAAGAGGGTGGACAGCAATGTTCTGTAAATGGTGAGGGTAGCATGGTTGGGATGATTGTGGCATTTTGGTTTCATATTCACTATGGAAGCCAAATTAGACGATTTGTTGAAGAAAAAAAACTATGTTAGCCCATTTGTGTTCAAGGCATGCACATTGAATCTGAAAAGCGTTTAATATGCTTATCTAATTGAGGCTATAATTAGACCATAAAGAACATTATCTTGCTCAAAACAAAGCAACAACCACAACGTGAATTAATCACGTTGCTAATGCTTTCACTGAAACACTGTTGATTTAAGAGCCGTGGCTTAATTTCAGTGACCTGTCTCTGTATCTGATTACTAGGAGTGTGTAGGCATACGATGGTGAATGGCTGACGATTCAGCCCCAACTTGTTTTCCTCCTTGTGATTTGCTTAATCCCTGTTAGAATTGTTCTACACTTGGGCTTGTCTTTCTCGAACCATCAAGAGTGGAATATTGTTGGCTTTGCATTGTATTGTTGGCGTTATGGTGGAACACTTCAGGTGTGTTTTTTTCCGTTGCTATTAAACGCAGCTTGGCTTGGCTATTGGCATCTCAGTAAATGGAGCCTATGTTTTTGTTGTGTAGAGACTTCTGAAAGTCCCTTATGAAAGTGCCTCTACAATTAAATCGTGCTCAGCGGCTACCTTTCTTTCCTTCAGGTTAAACAAGAGGGCGAGAAAGAATGGAGTTTGTGGATCAAAGGAAAGTGTAAGAAAGCACGTGCTGAGAGAGTGTCCTGTTGTTAGCAGAGTAAGTTAGTTCAAAGTTCCCTAAAGTTGGAGAGAGAGAGAGAGAGAGAGAGAGAATGAGCTCCCGTCTTCCTCCATATTGGATCAAATAATACCAGTTTCACTACCAAAAGCCTAAATGAGACAGGCCTTATGGAACTTGTTAGAGCCTGTTGACTGATAGTCCCATCTTCATTACAAATTTTTAATTCCACTTGTAATTTGTTATACGAGGGAAGCCGGGAAGTTTAAAGAGGATTTAGAAGGCAAAAATGAAAGCCAATGGGGCCATTTATTTTCTCAACACTAATAAAATACCTTTGTCCATGCGTTCATTCTTCCCCCAAATGTGCTATTGATGCAGGTTGTGGAAATGAGATGGAGGGAGTTGTTAGCTAAAGACTGTAATCATCATTATGATGTCATAAGTGAATATTTGAGTGTGAGATAATACACACCGGGTGTTGATGACTTCGCTCAACACTGCCGCAGTATGAATCTGTCTCCTTAAACTGAACAAGCTGCATTTGAGCTCATTTCATTGACTCAAACTCTAGTGCTCACAGGTAAAACAGTCGCCCAACATAGTCTGAAGAAACATACTGGTTGGGATCCCGTTATAAATTGTGAGACAAACTGGCAGTAAGACTGACTTGTAGACAGGCAGTCAGGTGGATGAATGTGTCAAATCAACTGATGATTACTAATACTGGTGAGGTAATCAGTTAGAGACACATTAAGACCAACATGCACCTGCATCCCAAAGTAATAACTGAGTTTTCACACGTGCGTACGTACGCACACACACACAAACATACACACAGTAGTGGGAAAGACCTCCCTCACTCACTCCCTCCCTCCCTCCCTCCACGGCTCTCTGCATCACTCCACCCCTCCCTCGTTCAGAGGCAAACGCTCTTTGTCTCCTCTCTGCTTGTTGTGATACTCACATCCCAGCTTAACTGGCAACACACACACACACACACACACACACACACACACACACACACACACACACACACACACACACACACACACACACACACAGCACAAATATTTACAAAGGCCTGTTCCCCCTCTCCGCCCCCATGGGTTTGAGTGACAGCCTCTTCACAGTCACTGACAACCACTGAGCGGCGAAACACACACAGCGCCTGCCTGATTAACATTTGCTCCTAGAGCTGTTGAGAGAGCTGAGACACACACACACACACACTCTTCAGGTTCCCTTCTCTTTTTTAAATTAACCATGTTGTAAAAGGCTAACAAAGCATGCCTCCCATGTTAGTAATGTTTAATTCCAAGCATCCCTATTCAAACTCTATGTAGTGTAACACCACAACATGCAAAAAGACAGTAGACAGACGGGTTGTGTCTGAGAACACCCATGTCTTCACACCCCTCCCCACCCAGTCTCTGAAGTGTCCCCTGCCAGTGCTGTGTACATATCTCTGCCCTGACCTATCTTGAGCCCCTGGTGGTGTAGTGTAAAAACATGTAGTGCTGTCCCTGTCAGTGTGTATTAGAGGGACCCAGGGCGGGTCAGGTTGAGTTTTTGGGGACAGAAAGGGGACGTCTGTGTGGCCTGGTTGGCCCTTTCTGAAGGCTTACATGTATTATTCAACTCTTGCTGCCTTGCAGTGCCTTGCTGTGCCAGGCTTGGTGGCTGTCTGTGTAGGGATGGAAGAATTGTGTGTGTGAGTTCATGTGTGTAAGTGTGTGTGTGTGTGTCTCCGGTCTTGCGTGCATGCGCGTTTGGTGGATGTCCAAGGTCTTTCGTGCAGCTCTCTGGTGAGCTGGGGTTAGATGGGGTAAGGCAGGGAGGGGAAAAGATCTTCACTGGACACGCAATAGATACTGGTGTGTGTGTTTGTTTGGATATAGCAAGTGTGTGAGTGGTTCTTGCTCTCCAGTCTCCACACGTTTGGCCTCGGGCCTGATGAAACATTCAGAGGGGGGTGGATGTTGTTTTGGGAGGGGAGCGACTCGGTCCTAACCCTCATGGCTGGGTCTGGAGCTGGGGGAAAGGGGTCAAGGATGGGGTCATGGCCAAGGCTAGCATTGTGATGGACCCATGCAGGACTAGGGTAATTGGGAACCACTGACCTTTTCACAGAGAGAAAACATTATCTATAAAACAGTACAGTGACAGTAGTTCTGGACTGGAGCTACCACAGTGAGCTGCAATGAGTTATTCCTTTCACAGTGAACAGACTATTTAATTAAGTCAATAAAAAATGAAATAAGGAGCAGATATCTGTTTATAGTGGATTCATGTTTAACATTTAACAAGCAAATATCCCTCTAATCGGTGTCTTCCCCCCCCCCTTGCTCTTTCTCTGTCTATTCCCCCTCTCTTTCCTCTATTTCTCCCTCTCCATCTTTCCCCCTCTCTCCATGGTCATATTTGCCCTATTTATGAGATGCTTGACAGAGGCAAGACAAACCTAGGATTGATTCGGTCAGGTTTGTCTGAAAAACACACCTCGACTCACAGTCTTCACTGCTACTCCTTGGCCCCATATACATTTCTCTTGGCACATGGACTTGTTGTGGCCAGTGAGAACAATTGCAAATTCAAGCCTTCGCATCTATGAAAACGCGATCCTGGGCTCGCCACATCAATCTAGAATAAAAACCCTCCTGTCATTTGTAATTCCTTTTTTCGAACTAGTCATTACAAGCACTTAGCTGACAATTCACCTTACTAATACAGAGAAGTGATATGAATATATATTTTTTGTATTTAAGTATTGTGTTTTTTGTCTCCCATTGTTGTTTATGACGTAGGGAGACCAATACAGCTTAAGTGCGGTGGATTTGAATAAGGCTAATGCGGCCATATTGTAATGCATTTTCAAAAAGATAGGAGTTAGATGCAAGGGAACTGCCTTTTCCGCTTGGTGAGTTAACTATTAACCGGGAGGCAGAGACAAAGCACATTCTATTATTGATTTATTTATTTCACCAGGCAAGTCAGTTAACTTCATACGGCTGCATTTGCTGGATTTAAAGGGATATGAACCCGATTCCTTTTCCTATCGCTTCCTCAAGGTGTCAACAGTCTTCAGACATAGTTTCAGGCTTTTATTTTGAAAAATGAGCCAGACCGATAACATCGCGTCAAGTGGTCACATGAGTTTTGCTCGCGCAACAGAGTTTGGACGGCCATTGTTTTCGCCTCTCCTACTGTGAAAGACATTTGATATATTATAGATTATATATTTTAAAAACAATCTGAAAATTATTTATAAAAAATGTTTGACATGTTTCTGTGGACATAATGGAAACTATTTGGAATTTTCGTCTGCGTTCTCGTGACCGCTCTTTCCTGTGGATTTCTGAACATAACGCGACAAACAAATGGAGGTATTTTGGATATAAAAATCATCTTTATGGAACAAACGGAACATTTGTTGTGTAACTGGGAGTCTCGTGAGTGAAAACATCCGAACATCATCAAAGGTAAACGATTAATTTGATTGCTTTTCTGATTTTCGTGACCGAGCTACTTGATGCTAAGCGTACTTAATGTTTTATCGTGCGATGGATAAACTTACACAAACGCTTTCGCTGTAAAGCATAATTTCAAAATCTGACATGACAGGTGGATTAACAAAAGGCTAAGCTTTGTTTTCCTATATCGCACTTGTGATTTCATGAATATAAATATTTATAGTAATATTTATTGCATGTAGCGCTATGCTATTCAGCGGTTGATGATGGGACTTATCCCGATAGGGGGATTGCAGCCATAACTGTTTTTAAGAACAAATTCTTATTATCAATGATGGCCTAGGAACAGTGGGTTAAACTGCCTTGTTCAGGGGCATAATTTACTCCTTCGGAAAACTTGAAGAGAGAGTGAAGAGAGAGATGAGGGGTAGGGAGAGAGACACGTTGGCATAAACAGAGAGATGAAATGGAGAGATTGATTAGGAAAGTTGCAGTACAACCAATTCCAATAACTTTTTCATCTTTGAGAAGATGTATGCCTAGGAGATGTGTATCTTGGCAGATCATTCATTGGTTTCAAGGCCCATCCATCAAACTGTTGGGCCGGGATGATTGGCTAGCCACTGTGCTAAGGAGACTGAAAATACATTTGGTGTCGGGATCCCAATCGCCTTTGATTAAGTGGATGCTGCAGGGAAAAAGGCTACAAGCCATGCACACTCACAACTCACTGGTCTGTTCCTTTTAACAGTCTATCTCCCTTTCTCTCTTTCTCTATTATCTTGCTTTGTCTCTATCTCACCTCATCTTTACCCCTCTTTTCCCCACCAGCTCTCTCAATTCAATTTCAATTTCAAATATATATAAATAAACAAAAAATCTACAGTAAACATTACACTCACAAAAGAATAAAGACGTTTCAAATGTCTCTCTAACTTCAGTTTATTTTATTTTCTGACAGCAACTTAACCAGTATGACTGACTGACGACAGCCGCCGACAGGCCGAAACTCAGTGTAAACATTTTTAAGGGAATGTCAAAAGCAGAACTAACTATTGAGGAGAGTGTCTGGCTCCTGAGAAGCCCGGCTTTCCCAGCTAACATGGAGAAGAATCATGACAACCTGTGGCAGAGGTTAAAACACCAATTAGCAGTAGTTAATGATGCCTCATTAGACTCACAGCTCGCTCTCGCTCTCTCTCGCTCTCTCTGTTCCCGCTCTCTCTCTGTTCCCGCTCCCTCTCTGTTCCCGCTCCCTCTCTGTTCCCGCTCCCTCTCTGTTCCCGCTCCCTCTGTTCCCGCTCCCTCTCTGTTCCCGCTCTCTCTCTGTTCCCGCTCCCTCTCTGTTCCCGCTCCTCTCTGTTCCCGCTCTCTCTCTGTTCCCGCTCTCTCTCTGTTCCCGCTCCCTCTCTGTTCCCGCTCCCTCTCTGTTCCCGCTCCCTCTCTGTTCCCGCTCTCTCTCTGTTCCCGCTCTCTCTCTGTTCCCGCTCTCTCTCTGTTCCCGCTCTCTCTCTGTTCCCGCTCCTCTCTCTGTTCCCGCTCCTCTGTTCCCGCTCCCTCTCTGTTCCCGCTCCCTCTCTGTTCCCGCTCCCTCTCTGTTCCCGCTCCTCTCTGTTCCCGCTCCCTCTCTGTTCCCGCTCTCTCTCTGTTCCCGCTCTCCCGCTCTCCTGTTCCCGCTCCCTCTCTGTTCCCGCTCTCTCTCTGTTCCCGCTCTCTCTCTGTTCCCGCTCCCTCTCTGTTCCCGCTCCCTCTCTGTTCCCGCTCCCTCTCTGTTCCCGCTCTCTCTCTGTTCCCGCTCTCTCTCTGTTCCCGCTCTCTCTCTGTTCCCGCTCTCTCTCTGTTCCCGCTCTCTCTCTGTTCCCGCTCCCTCTCTGTTCCCGCTCTCTCTCTGTTCCCGCTCTCTCTCTGTTCCCGCTCTCTCTCTGTTCCCGCTCTCTCTCTGTTCCCGCTCTCTCTCTGTTCCCGCTCTCTCTCTGTTCCCGCTCTCTCTCTGTTCCCGCTCCTCTCTGTTCCCGCTCCCTCTCTGTTCCCGCTCTCTCTCTGTTCCCGCTCCCTCTCTGTTCCCGCTCTCTCTCTGTTCCCGCTCCCTCTCTGTTCCCGCTCTCTCTCTGTTCCCGCTCTCTCTCTGTTCCCGCTCTCTCTCTGTTCCCGCTCTCTCTCTGTTCCCGCTCTCTCTCTGTTCCCGCTCTCTCTCTGTTCCCGCTCTCTTCTCTGTGGCTTTACAGAGGGAAGTAGTAAATGATGGCGGTGGAGAGGTGGCATCTGGCATGATAAGAGATGTGAAGCCTGTGTATGAATCCATCAGTTGCTGTTGAGAAAGCACCAACAAAACAAACAGAGCCAGAGCAAGAGCCGCAGTGATGAGGGAGTGAAAGAGAAAGAGAGATGTGAAAGTATGCCTACATACAGTAGTGACACTGTCTGCTTTCTCATTATCCACACCTGAAAATACAGCCTAAAAGAGTCTAACAGGTAATGCAGTGACTTGTTATTGGCCACTGAAACACAATAAATGCCAAACTCCTATTCTCATTGGACAAAGACATTCAAAAGGGAGGTACAGAGTATGGTTCATAGGGATTCTACGTGAAAGGTTAAGCACCATTTGAAGAGCCCGTTAACAGTGGGTCAAAAACTCATTACAGAACAGGTGAGATAAATACAAGTCAGAGCCATCATCATCACCGCCCCCGTACGGTGGCCCTACTGGGACATATAGGGCAAGTCGGACCTCGGGCCAATGGGCATGAGAGATCAACATTTAAACATTTTACAGCATGGGCTTGACCTTCTGCGGTGTACATTGCTGCTCAGAGAGTCCTCTACATCATTAAAAGGACCCCCCATCAGTCTTGGTTGCTGAGGGAAGTCCCATAGCAGGGAATATTAAAGCACCTCATTAGTTAGTACAGTCTACGACGAGGCAGAGTACAGAATGTTCACCATCAAAGGGGAGAAAGTGTGATGTTTAGCATGTATGCTATTCAAAGCATAGTGTGTTCCCACAGTTTCGTGAAGACATATGTTTGCCCCTTTTATGATTTTCTTATATTTGCATATCAATTGGGATTAGGTCTGGACTTTGACTAGGCCATTCCAATACTTCAAATGTGTTGCTTTTTAGCCATTTTCATGTATACTCGATTGTGTGTTTTAGATCATTGTCTTGCTGACTGGGCTGTGCTTGAGCTTCAGCTCACATACGGATGGGCCTGACATTCTCCTGTAGAATTCTCCGATACAGAGCAGAATTGACCCCGAGACAGCAAAGCATCGCCAAACCATCACACTACCACCACCATACTTGACCGTTTGTATAAGGTTCATATTGTGGAATGAAGTGTCTGTTTTTTTTGCCAGGCATAATGGGATTTTGGCTCATCTGTCCATGGAACATTCTTCCAAGAATCTTGCTTTTTGGCAAACTTCAGTCAACCTTTAGGACAAGATGGGTATCTGATAACATTCAGTATAAAAAATATGCAAACATTTAGAAAATCTGAAAGGGGGCAAATACTTTTTCACGGCACTGTATTTCAGAAGCATGTACTGCATGTGAAGCATTGACTGAGGCAGAAAGACCCGGAATACAATGGGTCTATAAGAGTCTTTAACAGGTGTGTTTTGCATTGTGTTTCTTGGTAAGCGAGGCATCTGGAAACTCTTGAAGTCTTTTACGAGCCATTAAACCAAGATTAAACAGTGTTGTCTCTTTGTGTTCCTCCACTTTACTGCTCGAACTGATCACAACAGTAGCACCACTAATTAGCTTCAACTCTAATGGTGAGACTGTGGCGCCTGGTGAATTCTAGACCATGAAATGAGCAGTAAATAAGTTCAGTGTGTTTCTCGCATAGGAAGAGAATCTCTTTAATGTAATTTCGGCATACACATACCCATGGATTTCGGTGTCCATGGATATATTATTTTGAGTATTTTAGTGTACCATGCCAAGCCTGAGGGTTATAATGACAATAATATGAGGAATAACAGTTCTAAGCCGTGTTTTAGTACTTACTTTGGAATATCATGTTTGGTTTCCGGCAGACATAATGGTACCCATCTCTTCCAGAAAGTTGACTGAAGTTTGCCCCAAAGCACTGCTCCAGCTCCTTCAAAAGTCAACATTTTTGGACGACATGGGTCCCAGTATGCCTGGCGAAAAACCAAACACTACATTCCACAGTAAGAACCTTATACAAACGGTCAAGCATGGTGGTAGTAGTGTGATGGTTTGGGGATGCTTTGCTGCCTCAGGACCTGGACAATTTGTCTTAATAGAAGGAACCATAAACTCTGCTTGGTATCAGAGCATTCTAGAGGAGAATGTCAGGCCCATCCGTATGTGAGCTGAAGCTGAAGTGCAGCTGGGTCACACAATGATCCAAATACACTATCAAGTCTACATGAAAATGGCTAAAAAGCAACAAATTTGAAGCATTGGAATGGCCTAGTCCAGACTTAATCCCAATTGAGATGTGGAAGGACTTGAAACAAGCAGTTCATGCTTGAAAACCCACAAATGTCGCTGAGTTAAAGCAGTTTTGCATGGAAGAATGGGCAAAAATAATTCTCCACAGTGACATGAGCGACTGATCAGCAATTACAGGAAGCATTTGGTTAGAGTCATTGCAGCTAAAGGTGGCACAACCAGTTTATATTTATTTTTTACCTTTATTTAACTAGGCAAGTCAGATAAGAACACATTCTTATTTTCAATGATGGCCTAGGAACAGTAGGTTAACTGCCTTGTTCAGGGGCAGAACAACAGATTTGTACCTTGACAGCTCGGGGATTTGGTCTTGCAACCTTTTGGTTACTAGTCCAACGCTCTAACCACTAAGCTACGCTGGCGCCCCAGTTATTGAGTATAAGGGGCCACTGACTTTTTCACACAAGGGAATTGGGTGTTGCATAACTGTTAATTACACATATAAAATAAGTATCAGTTTTTTTTTTGGTTATTTGTTATCTAATATTAGGTTTTGGTTGAGGATCTGATAACATTCAGTATAAAAATTTTCAAAAATAGAGAAAATCAGAAAGAGGGAAAATACTTTTTCAAGCACTGTAGTTCAGAAGCAGGTACCGCATGTGAAGCATTGACTGAGGCAGAAAGACCCTGAATACAATCTCGCCATTTTGTAAAGAACAGTATGAAGATACAAAGATTGGACATGGCGGCAGCTGTCATTTAAAAGTTCAACACAATCAGTCCCTGTTATCTCTTAATGAGAAAGATGAATAATCAAATCTGAGACAGGATCAGCTTCAAACAACAGGTTGTCTATTGAACAGAGGCTCTTTTATCTAAGGATCTAATAGAAAGAGAGATGGGTCTATACGAGTCTTTAACAAGTATGTTTTGCATTGTGTTTCTTGGTAAGCGAGGCATCTGGAAACTCTTGTAGTCTTTTACGAGCCATTAAACCCAGCTTAAACAGTGTTGTCTCTTTTTTCCACTTTACTGCTCGAACTGATCACAACAGTAGCACCAGTAATTAGCTACAACTCTAATGGTGAGACTGTGGCGTCTGGAGACTGCTCGACAATGAAATGAGCAGATTAGAAGTTCTGTGTGTTTCTCACGTAGGAAGCACATCTCTTCAATGTAATTTCGGTATAACTATACCCATGAATTTTGGTGTCCATTGGTACAGTGTCTTGCGAAAGTATTCACCCCCCTTGGCATTTTTCCTATTTTGTTGCCTTACAATCTGGGATTAAAATAGTTTTTTTGGGGGGGGGGTTGTATCATTTCATTTACACAACATGCCTACGACTTTGAAGAGGCAACATACACTGCTCAAAAAAATAAAGGGAACACTAAAATAACATATCCTAGATCTGAATGAATGAAATATTCTTATTAAATACTTTTTTCTTTACATAGTTGAATGCGCTGACAACAAAATCACACAAAAATTATCATTGGAAATCAAATTTCAAACCATGGAGGTCTGGATTTGGAGTCAAACTCAAAATTAAAGTGGAAAATCACACTACAGGCTGATCCAACTTTGATGTAATGTCCTTAAAACAAGTCAAAATGAGGCTCAGTAGTATGTGTGGCCTCCACATGCCTGTATGACTTCCCTACAATGCCTAGGCATGCTACTAATGAGGTGGTGGATGGTCTCCTGAGGGATCTCCTCCCAGACCTGGACTAAAGCATCCGCCAACTCCTGGACAGTCTGTGGTGCAACGTGGCATTGGTGGATGGAGCAAGACATGATGTCCCAGATGTGCTCAATTGGATTCAGGTCTGGGGAACGGGCGGGCCAGTCCATAGCATCAATGCCTTCCTCTTGCAGGAACTGCTGACAAACTCCAGCCACGAGGTCTAGCATTGTCTTGCATTAGGAGGAACCCAGGGCCGAATTTGCCAATCTTGGTGTTCTCTGGCAAATGCCAAACGTCCTGCACGGTGTTGGGCTGTAAGCACAACCCCCACCTGTGGATGCCGGGCCCTCATACCACCCTCATGGAGTCTGTTTCTGACCGTTTGAGCAGACACATGCACATTTGTGGCCTGCTGGAGGTCATTTTGCAGGGCTCTGGCAGTGCTCCTCCTGCTCCTCCTTGCACAAAGGTGGAGGTAGCGGTCCTGCTGCTGGGTTGTTGCCCTCCTACGGCCTCCTCCACGTCTCCTGATGTACTGGCCTGTCTCCTGGTAGCGCCTCCATGCTCTGGACAATACGCTGACAGACACAGCAAACCTTCCTGCCACAGCTTGCATTGATGTGCCATCCTGGATGAGCTGCACTACCTGAGCCACTTGTGTGGGTTGTAGACTCCGTCTCATGCTACCACTAGAGTGAAAGCACCGCCAGCATTCAAAAGTGACCAAAACATCAGCCAGGAAGCATAGGAACTGAGAAGTGGTCTGTGGTCACAACCTGCAGAACCACTCCTTTATTGGGGTTGTCTTGCTAATTGCCTATAATTTCCACCTGTTGTCTATTCCATTTGCACAACAGCATGTGACAGACCACGTGTAACAACACCTGCACAGGATCGGTACATCCGAACATCACGCCTGCGTGACAGGTACAGGATGGCAACAACAACTGCCCGAGTTACATCAGGAACGCACAATCCCTCCATCAGTGCTCCGACTGTCCGCAATAGGCTGAGAGAGGCTGGACTGAGGGCTTGTAGGCCTGTTGTAACCCCAAGCCATAAGACTGCTGAACAATTAATCAACTGGCTATTTGGACTATTAACATTGACCGACCCCCCTCCCACCCTGTTTTTACACCGTTGCAACTAGCTGTTTATTATCTTGCTAACAGTTTGTAACTCACAGCTGGCCTGGTACATTGTTTGCTGCCTTCATTTGGGATGCACTGTTTCATTTTCAGTAACTTAATACTCTGGACAAAAAAGGACAAATGTAGCAAAGGCTGGGTATGTCAATATAATCAAACAAGCAATTTGATTTATTTTTAATTTCACCTTTACTTAACCAGGTAGGCCAGTTGAGAACAAGTTCTCATTTACAACCGTGACCTGGCCAAGATAAAGCAAAGCAGTGTGACAAAAACAACAACACAGAGTTACAAATAAGCAAACGTACAGTCAATAACACAATAGAAACATCTATGTACAGTGGGTGCAAATGTAGAAGAGTAGGGAGGTAAGGCAATAAATAGGCCATGGAGGTGAAATAATTACAATATAGCATTAAAACTGGAGTGATAGATGTGCAGATGATGATGTGCAAGTAGAGATACTGGGGTGCAAAAGAGCAAGAGGATAAGTAATAATATGGGGATGAGGTAGTTGGGTGTTCTATTTACAGATTGGCTGTGTACAGGTACAGTGATCGGTAAACTGCTCTGACAGCTGATGCTTAAAGTTAGAGAGGGAGGTATACGACTCTAGCTTCAGTGATTTTTGCAATTCGTTCCAGTCATTGGCAGCAGAGAACTGGAAGTAAAGGCGGCCAAAGGAAGTGTTGGCTTTGGGGATGACCAGTGAACTATACCTGCATCCTACGGAGGCCATCCCACAGGTGGGTGTTGCTATGGTGACCAGTGAGCTGAGATAAAGTGAGACTTTACCTAGCAAAGACGTATAGATGACCTGGAGCCAGTGGGTTTAGCGACAAATATGTAGTGAGCCAATGAGAGCATACAGGTCGCAGTGGTGGGTAGTATATATGGGGCTTTGGTGACAAAACGGATGGCACTGTGATAGACTACATCCAGTTTGCTGAGTAGAGTGTTTTACGAGGGTATGTTTGGCAGCATGAGTGAAGGAGGCTTTGCTGCAAAATAGAAAGCTAATTCTGGATTTAATTTTGGTTTGGATATGCTTAATGTGAGTCTGGAAGGAGAGTTTACAGTCTAACCAGACACAAGTCAGTCATAACGTGGCTAATAGGAAAGTTAAAAGTTAAAAACATTGAGCCTAACGCTAGCTAGCTGCTAGGAGAATGTCATGTTGTGCCATTGGAGGTGTGGGTGAGTGACTGACTTCTTCCCCTCATGTTGTTTTTAGGTGGCTATACACAGCTAGAGATGCAGGTGTCATTTGGTTGGCTAACAAGAGGCTTGAATGACAGTTATCCAGTTAGCATATCTCTTGCATTTGCAAATTCACTCTGGCTATCCTACTCCAATTTCAGAGCACTCTCATCTGAGTGTGCCAGTTTGCAGAACAAATGATGTATTTACAAATGCTCATCACCCTCTGAATATGACAGGTGTCAGTAAACAGTGATAATTAATCACGAGCTCTCTAGATAACATGTAACCAGCCTAACCAGCTCTGCTACGGCGAGTAAAATGGTCAGATTGAGATGTTCTCATTTGTGTCTGGAAGTATCTAGCTAGCAAGCTAGCCAACTAGCCAGTTAGCTTGGGTGCTTGGTTGAGACAAGCATGGATTGGCAGGCAAGCTGCAGAAGGACGAGGAGGCTACAATTCCCCATCGTTTATCAGTGCAATTTTGACGGCAAACTAACTGAGAAAGTTTGAGAGGGTTTATTTAAATTTCCTTCGTTAGATTTGAGCTCATCTTGCTCTGGCTAGCATTAGTTAGAGATCTTGTTGTTGTTGATGTGCATAACTGAGGGAGAGAGAGCCTGCCTTTAAATGGCTGTATGATCAATAAGACTCTAAAGTCCCCAAATGTAAGAGGACTCCCATGGTGTTCATATATTTGCAGAAATCCATTCAGGTGTATTTTGTGACTTTTGGTGAATGTGTTCTAATGATCTAAAGTCACACTGTTGCCACTGCCTGTAATCACACAGTCCAAATGACTGATCGCAGGCCCGTGTGGAAAATGGCGTGCTCATATAAAAGCCTAATGTAGCTCTGCCTGTGTAGACTCCGGTCCTTTCTTCCGGTTTTATTTAATGAAGTGTCTATTAATTGTCCAAACGCTCGGCCGCTATCCCACTCTATATTGCTATAGGACTTTCACAAATGCCTTAGAAAACATAATTCCCAAACATTCTGAAAAGTGAATATGACTATATCTACGTGGTCGCTTGTCTTTAAGAGTCATATTCTTCCTGGGGGTGTATATGAACAGATCATATGATTTCATGTTGCTAAAATGCTGTCATTTCCACTTTAAATGCAACAATGTTTCACACACATAAGTTATTTTCAAAGATATGGCTAACAACAGCAACAGCACTGCACTAAAAAAAACACAGTTCCACTCACCAGATGATGATAAATCCTGGACATTTTGACGTCTTATTATGGTGGTGATTTGACAAAATTGCAATCATGGTATTGGACTTGACTCGGTTTCGGACCCCTTGTCCCCCTCCCAGTCTCAGTCTTGACTCAGTCCCTTAAGGTGGTCTCGAACACAACACTGGTTCTGAGACATACTTTTGAGTAAGAAACAGTGGCAAGAGAAAGCATGTGCATCCTTTGGAATTCCCTGGATTTCTGCATAAACTGATCATAACATTTTATATGATCTTCATCTAAGTCACAACAACTGACAAACACAGTGTGCTTAAACTAATAACACAACGTATTTTATTGTTCTTGTCTATAGTGAAAACATCATTTAAACATTCACAGTGTAGGTTAGAAAAAGCATGTGACCCCCTAGGCAGGCTAATGACTTCTCCAAAAGCTAATTGGAGTCAGGAGTCAGCTAACCTGGAGTTCAATCAATGAGACGAGATTGGAGATGTTGGTTAGAGCTGCCCTGCCCTATACAAAACACTCACAACATTTTTGAGTTTGCTATTCACAAGAGGCATTGCTTGATATGAACCATGCCTCGAACAAAAGAGATGTCGGAAGAATTGTTAACTTGCATGAAGCTGGAAATGGTTACACAAGTAACTCTAAAAGCCTTGATGTTCATCAATCCATGGTAAGACACATTGCCTATAAATGGAGAAAGTTCAGCACTGTTGCTACTCTCCATAGGAGTGGCCGTCCTGCAAAGATGACTGCAAGAGCACAGCACAGAATGCTCAAAGAGGTTAAGAAGAACCTAGACTGTCAGCTAAAGACTTACAGAAATCTTTGGAACATGCTAAAATCTCTGTTGATAAGTTTACAATATGTAAAACACTAAACAAGAATAGTGTTCATGGAAGGACACCACAGAAGAAGCCCACTGTCCCCAAAAAATATTGCGCTACGTCTGACGTTTGCAAAAGAGCAAAATACTGGCAAAATATTCTGTTGACAGATTAAACTAAAGTTCAGTTTTTTGGAAGGAACACACAACACTATGTGTGGAGAAAAAAAGACACAGCACACCAACATCAAAATCTCATCTCAACTGTAAAGTATGGAAGAAGGAGCATCATGGTTAGGGGCTGCTTTGCTGCATCAGGGCTTGGACAGCTTGCTATCATCGACAGATTTCACAAGTTTATCAAGCCATTTTGCAGGAGAATGTAAGGCTATCTGTCCACCAATTGAAGCTCAACAGGACATCACCCAGAAGTTGGGTGATACAACAGGACAAAGCCTCGAAACACATATGTAAATCAACAACAGAATGGCTTCAACAGAAGAAAATCACTTTCTGGAGTGTCCCAGTCAGAGTCCTGACCTCAACCCGATTGAGATGCTGTTGAAAGACCTCAAGCGAGCAGTTCACATGAGACATCCCAAGAATATTGCTGAAATGAAACAGTTTTGTAAAGAGGAACGTTCCAAAATTCCTCCTGACCGTTGTGCAGGTCTGATCCGCAACTACAGAAAATGTTTGGTTGAGGTTTTTGCTGCCAAAGGAGGGTCAACCAGTTATTAAATCCAAGGGTTCACATACTTTTCTCACCCTGCACTGTGAATGTTTACACAGTGTGTTCAATAAAGACATGAAAACGAATAATTGTTTGTGTGTTATTAGTTTAAGCAGAAAGTGTTTGTCTATTGTTATGACTTAGATGATCAGATCAAATTTTATGACCAATAAATGCAGAAATCCAGGTAATTTTAAAGGGTTCACAACATGACAACAACATGGTAGCAACATGGCAGCAGCACAACATGTTAGCAGCACAAAACATGGTACAAACATTATTGGGCACAGACAACAGCACAAAGGGCAAGAAGGTAGAGGCAACACAACATCATGCGAAGCAGCCACAACTGTCAGTAAGGGTGTCCATGAGTGAGTCTTAAAGACGACTTGTTTTGTAAGACATGAATAAAAGCAACAGATACCATTAATAAGAAGAGGCTAGAAGCGTCTTATAGGGTGAGCTACCGAGTGGCTAGGACAGGCAAGCCCCATACTATTGTGGGGGACTTAATTCTTCCTCCTGCCATGGATATGGCTGGGACAATGCTGGGTGGAAAGGCCCAAAAAACTATACAGACAATGTCTTCATCAAACAACACCGTTTCACGACGCATCGGTGACATGGCAGGAAATGTTTTGAAACAATTACTGCTTCGCATACAAGGCAGTGAATTCTATGCATTATAGCTGGATGAGTCAACAGATATGGCGGGCCTGGTACAGCTCCTGGTATATGTCCGTTATGTTTATGGGGGTGAATTAAGGAAGACATCCTCTTCTGCAAACCACTGGAAACCAGGGCAACATGAGAGGATATTTTTAAAGTACTGGACAGCTTTATGACATCAAATGGATTGGTGGTCAAGATGTGTTGGTATCTGTACTGATGGAGCAAAGCCATGACATGGAGACATATTAGAGTGGTTACAAGCATACAAGCAGTTGCTCCCGATGGCACTTGCGTACGCTGCAGCATCCACCAAGGGGCTCTTGCTGCCAAGGGAATGCCTGACAGCTTGAAAGACGTTTTGGACACTACAGTGAAAATGGTTAACTTTGTTAAAGCAAGGCCCCTGAACTCTTGTGTATTTTCTGCATTATGCAATGATATGGGCAAAGACCATGTAATGCTTTTAGAACATACAGAATTGCGCTGGTTACCAAGGGGCAAAGTATTGACACGTTTTTTTTTTAAATTGAGAGACGAGCTTAAAGTTTTCTTTATTGACCAAAATGTTCACTTGTCTGACCGCTTGCATGATGATGAGTTTCTCACACGACTGGCCTATCTGGGTGATGTTTTTTCTCCTCTGAATGATTTGAATCTAGGATTACATGGACTCTCCGCAACTATATTCAATGTGCGGGACAAAATTGAGGCTACGATTAAGAAGTTGGAGCTCTTTTCTGTCTGCAATAACAAGGACAACACACAGGTTCTTCCATCATTGTATGATTTTTTTGTGTGCAAATGAACTTAAGCTTACAGACAATGTCAAATGTATTATAGCGAAGCACCTGAGTGAGCAGAGTGCGCAATTACGCAGGTACTTTCCCGAAACGGAGTGTGCATGAAAACTGTGTGTGGCAGGCTTACAATGATGGCAAAAAACAACAGGTGGCAGAGTAGCCTGGTGGTTAGAGCGTTGGACTAGTAACCGAAAGGTTGCAAGTTCAAATCCCCGAGCTGACAATCTTTTGTTCTGCCCCTGAACAGGCAGTTAACCCACTGTTCCTAGGCTGTCATTGAATATAAGAATTTGTTCTTAACTGACTTGCCTAGTTAAATAAAAGGTGTAAAAAAAATTGCGCTAACCCTGGTGCTAGAGGGGGTACGCAGCTGGAGGTTGAATGTTTGAAGGGGTACGGGACTATAAAACGTTTGGGAACCACTGCGATAGAGGAGACCAAGTCTAGTTTTAACCTTAGCCTGCAGCTTTGATATGTGCTGAGAGAAGGACAGTGTACCATCTAGCCATACTCCCAAGTACTTGTATGAGGTGACTACCTCAAGCTCTAAACCCTCAGAGGTAGTAATCACACCGGTGTGGAGAAGGGCATTCTTCTTACCGAACCACATGACCTTTGTTTTGGAGTTGTTCAGAACAAGGTTAAGGGCAGAGAAAGCTTGCAGTAGAGCATTTAACACAAAATCTGGGGACGGGCCAGCTGAGTATAAGACTGTATCATCTGCATATAAATGGATGAGAGAGCTTCCTACTGCTTGAGCGATGTTGTTCATGTAAATTAAGAAGAGTGTGGGGCCTAAGATCGAGCCTTGGGGTATTCCCTTTGTGACAGGCAGTGGCTGACACAGCAGATGTTCTGACTTTTCACACTGCACTCTTCGAGAGAGGTAGTTCGCAAACCAGGCCAATGGTTGCACAGGCATTGAGAAAAATCACAGGGGGGCTCAATTCTACAGAACACCAGACAGGAACAGGCCATTCATTATGCAGTGAAGTCTCGGGAAAACATCTTTCAAATTCCTGTGCTTCAGACACACTCAACAATGCTGCCACATTTACCTCAGGTGACACTGAAATAAGGTCTGTGTTTAGGACTACGGTAAATCTGACAGCAACAATGTGGTAAATGATAAGAAATGCTATCAAATACGATCTGAATGAGCAAACTAGCATAACCATCTCCAAAGTAGTTTTGAGATGATGTTCCACCTTTAAGCACCAACAAAAGTAGCAAAGGGTTTTACACTGTTGAATTTAAAGATGTGTACGATTGTATGATCTGAAAATTGTCCTGCGCCACAGCAAATGCAGATGAGTTTTGTGATTTACATAAATTCACTGAAAACCGGCACTAACACATGGTTATATTAACAGTATTGCACTTTCCATGTAACCTACTTTTGTCCAGCCTAACCACCGATCAAGTGACATTATGTACGAAACGTTCAAATACTGCTGCCGCATGATAACCTTGCTAAGACAATACTGGTCAAATTAAGATCCTGCACTTGTATCAGTATCACTGACTTCAACAAGAGCACCTTGTGAAGCAATTAGACTAAACTGTAGTATATTCCAGTCAATCACTGAATTATTGATCTGGGGCTCATGTCAAGGCTGTCTCATCTCTCCTGTAGCATTTGAGATGCATGGGGGTGAGGAATCAGAGCAGTCCCATTGTTAGGACTGCCAGTCGAACTCAAGGCTGGCATTCATATCCATTCAGTGTGCTGTTACCAGTCTGTTCCCTGTTCACACAGCACTTCCTTGTGCTCATTACAGACATGTGCATGCACAAGAACACACAAACACACACACACGCACACACACAAACACATGGACACAGACCAGGTCCGCACCGTGACAAAAACATATTTGTTTCATTGTTCATTTGGTTTTTTATTCATTGCATTAATAATGCAGAGAGTCACTGGAATGATGGGCTGTTATCGACTCAAACAAGGAACAAAATTGGTTTCAAAGAGCACTGGGATGTACTTTTACATTAGGTGGCCTTTTCAAGATAAACCCATAACTCTAGTTGATAACAGAAATAGCATGCCCTATAATAGTTCTCCATGGACTCTGCCAGGCTGGCATTACCCATTACCCGGTAAACATGCCCGCCGCTCTGGTCTATGCCCTGCAGGCATACCTTCTGCCAGTCTGGGGAACACACACACACGCACACACACTCTTCCGTTGTTTATCATGGGCTTCAATTAGAGTAGGGGAGGCGCAGGGATCAGAGCCCCGAGGAAGGCATTTAAACGGCCAGAAACAAACAAGCTGAAGTTCAGCGACTGACATTTAACTGAGAATAATGAGCCTGCTTGTCATTTGTTCCCCTCTTCCAACCTTTCCCTCATCCGTCTCTCCCCTCCATCGCTCTCTCTGCTCTCTGTCTCAAAGCCTTCTCTCTTGCCATCTTTCTGACTGTCTCCTTCATCCACTCTCCCCTCCTAATTATCTCCCTCACCTCTGCTCTAATTCAGATATGTAAAGGTTGCATTGGGTAAAATCTTCTTCCTTCCCTCATTCTGCCATAATGTTTACTTTCATTTCACTGCAAGGTCGTTCATCACCTGGGCCTGTCATGGCGACGTAGCACTCCACTCCGTCTGTTTTCCAGATCTCAGACAATGCCCTGGGAACTGGAACTTAAACATGATGCACGACACGACTCTGGAGAACCCTTGTCCCAAAACCCACAATGAATCATATGTGCTTATTTAGCTTGCCACTTGTTGGACTTGGAAAACGCAGGTTTTGGAGGTGACCCCATTTTGAAACATGCCAAAGTCGAGGCCAATAAAAGGTATCCTCTTTAAATCCAGACGCACATTTCTCAGAGCTTAGTTCATAGACTTTGTTATGGTTGCTAGCCAGCAGACAAAGATACGAGGTGATTCAATGGGTTTTTGATTTTTTTCCAGGCAAGAAAAAACACTAACTGTGGGGCAGAACCTTTTGGAAGCTTTAGCTAATTCCATCTGGTCTATAAAAGACCATGCCTCCTCTTATCCCTGAACAAACCTTTGTTTAACCTAATTAGAACACATTTTCTCCGTTCCTCTCCATGAGCTGAGACATCTCATAGAAAGTGTTGAATGGGCCAAAGCGGTATGACAAAGTAGGAGGGAGTTGCCCCTAGATATTGATCTGAGGTTAGATTTGCATTTTACCTCTTACTGGTGAAGGTCAGGAATCTAGGAGGGTATGATGATCCTAGATCTGTTGCTAAGGGCAACGTTTAACCCATGGTGGGTGGTATGAGCAGACCACAGAATGGAGGTCAAAAGGTTACCGGCATGTTTTCTCAGTGGCCAATCACCTCGCCCCCATCCTGAGCCCACATTAGCATGAGCGCTAACAACTGACTGCTGATGCATCATGGGAACCAATTAGCCAAGCCTCACTCTGTCTGTCTAATACATACTGACTGCACTGGATACACACACATGCAGATGAACATACACACAAACACACACAGACACACAGAGACACACAGACACACAGAGACACACAGACACACACACACACACACACAGAGAAATATAGAGAAGGAGAGAGAGGGACAGATAAATAAGTGATGCAGTAATGCAGATCACCCACTCAGAAGATACACCCTGCGATGTCGGCGCCAGCCCCCTCTGCTCCAGTGGTTCTGGGTAATTGGGACAAACGCTTCTTTCTAGTTACAGCCAAATGCTCAGTTAACTCACTACTAACAGCATCCTCCTCTACCTCACCGCTGCTTCCCCCTTTATGGGGCACGTCTATGTAAAAGCAGCCCCAATCACACCTACAGTGTAGCCCCTTGGTTAAGATCCTGAGTGGAAGATAGACAGACAGACAGACAGACAGACAGACAGACAGACAGACAGACAGACAGACAGACAGACAGACAGACAGACAGACAGACAGACAGACAGACAGACAGACAGACAGACAGACAGACAGACAGACAGACAGACAGACAGACAGACAGACAGACAGACAGACAGACAGACAGACAGACAGACAGACAGACAGACAGACAGACAGACAGACAGACAGACAGACAGACAGACAGACAGACAGACAGACAGACAGACAGACAGACAGACAGACAGACAGACAGACAGACAGACAGACAGACAGAGAGGAGCCATCACCACATCCCTTTGTCTTCTGTATTTGAAGAGAGAGAGGGAACCGGGAGCCCAGGGAGACGTTGTGGAGCGGCCCAGCTACGCACCAGCAGACCACAGCGCTCTGCCATTGATTTCAGCTCAAAAACAAATAGGGCCATTTTTCATTCGGGCCTCGAAATGGCCTCATGCACTTGGCCTTTATTTATTCTCTCATCCTGCAGCGTGGCCCACCGTGCGTCCGATCTGGGAACAATTGACACGATAGAAGAATGGATGTGTGTGTGTGTGGGGTGAAGGGGGCAATATGATGACACACACACACACACACACCACTCAATGTTTGGTATACTCAGTGTATATGCATGCATTTCACACGCACACACACATGCACACACGCACCCCCCTCCCCCTCCTCAATCTATCAGAGTGAATTCACGTTGTGCCATCCCAAGAACACATTTATAGCGATGCTCAATATGCCTGTTGAAATAGCTCAAAAAATAATCTGGTTAACATGTCATGGACTGAAATTATGTATGCACCTTGTTGCTCCGCTTATCAAACTTCAGTCTCAAAGTTTGTTCAAACACTCCCAATAACACCAAAAGTAGACATGACTCTCTTTCTTTACACTTTCAAACAAAAATACGTTGTTTCAAACATAACCCAACAGAGTTGATAGCATTCATATTTAATCCGCGAAAGAGATTTTCAGTGGATGGCGCCTTTTGAACTTGCCGACTCCAATCTATAAAGGCAAAGCTCCTGTAAACTCCAGGATTCTATTTGAAATGCTGTAGAAATCGGAGGGAACATTAACAAAAGACACACAGAGACATGGGGATCCTACAGAGGATTTGATACGAACAGTTACAGTAGTCCTCTTCTCTATGCAAATTAGTTTAGACAACATTCAGTTAACATTTCTACGAACAAGAGGACAAATGTTAGCTGTTGTGCCCAGGGTTAACCTTCCTCTTGTTTACATCCTAACTCATTAGCGCCGGATGTCGGCTAATCAGCTTATACACACCATTTTAGATGGCTACATTTTCCACTTCATATTAACTAGGCTACTTTTCATTTAAAAGCTTCAATTCGGAGGTCCTTCGAGCCCTTTCCCGCTTTGAATGAATCGTCCAGCGATCTATTGATAGGACAGGCGCCCGTCAGTCACAAATCGAGCGGTGAAAATAAACCCAATGCACCCAAACTTGTCCCCTCACCTGCCTTCCCGCGTTTGGGACAACGACTCCCATTGTTAGGGTGGAGACATGAGTATCTCCTCATTGTATGCAGATCTCTGGCTGCAGTAGAATTTCTTCACACGGAGGAGGGAGAGAAAGCATGCTGCTTGTGAATTTGCAAGTCCCATGTAATGTAAGTGGTAACGAGGAGTCGAAATCCAAAAGCCTAATTATTGTTTTCTGACACATTCATTTATTTTCTTTCACGTGTTTCACATAACCAGACATGTGGAGCAAGTAGGCTATTTACTCAAGTAGGCTGTTTACTCAAGTAGGCTTTTTACTCAAGTAGGCTGTTTACTCAAGTAGGCTATTTACTCAAGTAGGCTATTTACTCAAGTAGGCTGTTTACTCAAGTAGGCTATTTACTCAAGTAGCCTGTTTACTCAAGTAGGCTATTTACTCAAGTAGTCTATTTACTCAAGTAGGCTATTTACTCAAGTAGGCTATTTACTCAAGTAAACTGACTGAATAAGGTCGTTCTCCTATATCCCTTCACATATCATGCAACGTGGTTATATGTCCATGGTATCGGGATACGTAAACCAAAGGATTTCCTAGATTTCCTTTCCTAAAATGTCGGGGCTTGCCAGACAGGGACTCGAACGCGAGTGACTCATCTCGTCAGTCATCTCGTAGCCTACCGAATCGGTGAGCCATTCATTCGGTGAGCCATCCTCTTTGGTAGGCGCACACTTGAATTAAAGGGTAACTACACCCAACAATCTACATTTCTCAGATTTTTCCCAGACCTCAAAAGGGGTCTATTGATATGGTTTAAGCATGGCTGTGGACTTAGAGTATCCAATGTTGTGGTTTGTCAACATTTAACAAAACCTTTCATATATTTTCCAAGCTAATGTGGCTAGCTAGTTACATCATTTTTC
Organism: Oncorhynchus tshawytscha; assembly: GCF_018296145.1. Classification (NCBI taxonomy): domain Eukaryota; kingdom Metazoa; phylum Chordata; class Actinopteri; order Salmoniformes; family Salmonidae; genus Oncorhynchus; species Oncorhynchus tshawytscha. The sequence goes on from NC_056438.1 coordinate 30,672,982, forward strand.
TGTTTGAATAAAACACATAATTTGAAGAACAAACTTCATTGTGGCAATTCATATCCTGCAGCAAATAAGACTTTAATCTCAAAAGAAGACAGGTAAAATGTTCCTAGACCTCAACAATGTCCAAAACAACAAACAGTACACTGAATTAATACATTTTCAGTCATTTAAATTGTAATGTCTTTCTACACAATACCACAACACATATTTCCATCTGGGAGGTAAACTCCATAAAGTATTTCATAATTTTGCTGTGTATCTCAGATGGAATCAAGGCATTAGAATGTACCAGAGGACACCAAAACAGAGCTCCTTCTGCTAAAACTGTCAAACCCAGGGTGGCTGGTGACTTTTTCTATTTTGCTGGTTACTCTATGAACTTGTGGGAAACACTGCTCCTCTAGTAGAATTACCTCGTTAAAACATTCGGGACGGGGTGCCTCAAGGACCCTGTCTGTCAGTTTGTCTATCTCATACAAATGGCATGCAAGGAAGACACACTAGATAGGACAGTGAGGTGTGACTTTGAGAGATAGAAGGATGTGAGTTTTGAAGTTATGTTTCTGCTCTCCTTGGGGAAGTGGTGATGTGTGTCCTAAAAATGTAATGTGTGTGTGTGTGTGTGTGTGTGTGCACTCTAGTGTGTGTGTGTGTGTGTCTGGTTAAGGCCCTGGGATGCAGTGGGACTCGCAGAAACGAGCCAAAGACAACATGTCATGGGCGTTGGTCCTTTCCAAAGAGCTCCCTAAGGGAAGAAGAGACATTAGAGAAAGGAGAGGACAAGGTGAACATCCCCTCTATCTTGTGTGTGTGTGTTTGTGTGAGTATGTGTGCACGCCCGTGTGTGTACTCTTTCATAGAACAACAAGCTTCCTTCCCATAGTTACACTATTACAAGCCTCTAGCATCAGACAGTGTAGAGCTGATCCCAGGGTGATTTATCCTTGTGTCTTCAAAACAAGGCCAATGTCTGCTGTTTACAGACCTTTGAAACCAACACATTATGGTGGTTGCAGGAAAAAATAACAACCTTGTAAAAAAAAATGAACAAAAGTGAAATAAACAATAAAACAATGAACAGTAAACATTACACTCACAAAAGTTCCAAAAGAATAAAGACATTTCAAATGTATGTGTATATATTCATGTCTATGTGTCTACATTCAGTGTTGTAACGATAGTTAAAGTACAAAAGGGAAAATAAATAGACATAAATATAGGTTGTATTTACAATGGTGTTCGTTCTTCACTGGTTGCCCTTTTCTTGTCGCAACAGATCACAAATCTTGCTGCTGTCATTGCACACTGTGGTATTTCACCCAGTAGATATAGGAGTTCATAAAAATTAGATTTGTTTTACCATTCTTTGTGGGTCTGTGTAAATCTGAGGGAAATTTGTCTTTAATATGGTCATACATTTGGTAGGAGGCTAGGAAGTGCAGCTCAGTTTCCACCTAATTGTGTGGGCAGTGTGCAAATAGCATGTCTTCTCTTGAGAGCCAGGTCTGCCTACAGCAGCCTTTCTCAATAGCAAGGCTATGCTCACTGAATCTGTACATAGTCAAAGCTTTCCTTAATTTTGGGTCAGTCACAGTGGTCAGGTATTCTGCCACTGTGTACTCTCTGTTTAGGGCTAAATAGCATTCTAGTTGTTTTTAGTTAATTCTTTCCAATGTGTCAAAGAATTATATTTTTATTTTCTCATGACTTGGTTGTGTCTAATTGTGTTGCTGTCCTGGGTCCCTGTGGGGTCTGTTCGTAAACAGCTTGCTTAGGGAACTCTTCTCCAGGTTCATCTCTGTAGGTGATGGCTTTGTTATGTAAGGTTTGGGAATCGCTTCCTTTTAGGTGGTTGTTGAATTGAATGGCTCTTTTCTGTATTTTGATAATTAGCGGGTATCGGCCTAATTCTGCTCTCCATGCATTATTTGGTGTTTGTCCCATTTTGTGAATTTGTGGTTGGTGACCGGAGCCCAGACCTCACAACCATGAAGGGCAATGGGTTCTATAACTGATTCATGTATTTTTAGCCAGATCCTAATTTGTATGTTCCTTTTGATGGCATAGACGGCCCTTCTTGCCTTGTCTCGCAGATCGTCAACAGCTTTGTGGAAGTTACCTGTGGCGCTGATGTTTAGGCCGAGGTATGTATAGTTTTTTGTGTGCTCTAGGGCAACGGTGTCTAGATGGAATTTATATTTGTGGTCCAAGCAACTGGACCTTTATTGAAACACCATTATTTTTTGTCTTACTGAGATTTACTGTCAGGACCCAGGTTTGACAGAATCTGTGCAGAAGATCTAAGTGCTGCTGTAGGCCATCCTTGGTTGGGGACAGATGCACCAGATCATCAACAAACAGTAGACATTTGACTTCAGATTCTAGTAGGGTGATGCCGGGTGCTGCAGACTGTTCGTGTGCCCTCGCCAATTCGTTGAGGGTGGGGCTTAAGCTGTATCCCTGTCTCACCCCATGGCATTGTGAAAATAAATGTGTGTGTGTGTTTTGCCTATTTTAACCGCACATGTGTTGTTTGATTTCCCAATCACCACTTTCCTTCAATTTGTATAGCAGTCCCTCAGGCCAAATTGAGTCAAAAACTTTTTTTAAATCAACAAAGCATGAGAAGACTTTGCCTATATTTTGTTTTGTTTGTTTGTCAATTAGGGTGAGTAGGGCCTCTCTCTCTCTCTCTCTCTCTTTTTCTGTCACCTACCAGCGAAGGCGATTCATTGGCTGCATTTACACAGGCAGCCCAATTCTGATCTTTTTCCATTAATTGGTCCTTTGACCAATCATATAAGCTCTTTTGCCAATAATTGTACAAAATATCCTAATTGAGCTGCCTGTATCAACTCAGTCCTTTTTTACTCGCTTCCAGTGCTGTGTTGACAAGTCCATGTATACGTTTGCACGCTTGTGTGCGTGCGTCCAGTTTATAGTAAACCCACCTAGAAGCAATCACTGCAGTCTGGGTCTATTTACCGATCGCTGTGGCAGGAACTGCCATCATATGTCAACGCCAGACAAAGCTGCAGAGACAGATTAGCGCCTACATACACTCAGTCCCTGCCCCCCCCATACCGCACACACACACGATGGACGTGAAATATACAGGCTCTACACGCAGTATTCCCTGTGAGGGATGAAGGTGAATGGGCTTTTGACATCCATTCTCAGGGCTAACCCAGGTCCCTCGAAACCTATTCCCATAGCCTGACACCGTAGCTGGGTCCGAGACGGAGACAGAAAGGGTCCCAGATCAGCCCTATTAAAATTCCTCTGACACCCACACTGCTGCCTCCAGGTCTACAGGGAAACAGTAATGAGTACCTCAAGACACAGAATGATGTGGACCCTCGCTGTGTGGGAGGAGGGGGGGGATTTGTGTGTTTGTGTGTGGGACGGGTGCGCGTGTTGTCGTGCATGTGTGTCTCGTTTACATGCCTGGACCCAATTATCTCCAGTAACAGTGTGTGCCGTGCGGCGAACAGATCATTTCAAGACCTTGCGACACACACACACACACACACACACACACACACACACAGACGGACGCACACGCATGCACGCAGAAACAGAAGCGGTAGTGAGATAATAAATGCTCATATCCCCTGTGGCAGACGCTTGAGTGAGACTAATACAGGGGGCATGAGGACTGGGGATCAACACAAAAACGAGAGAGACTGTGTAGAGTCTGTATTGGGAATGAACATAGAGCTCCCATTAGGGCCTGCAGAGAGACAGATGAATGTGTTGCACACACTTCTACTCTCTCTCACTCACTCTCCTTCTCAGCTTTGGTGTTTAGCACATGAGAGCAGAAATTAAGATATTGATTTGGCCTCACAAAACGGCTATACTGTAAAGGTCTGGGGAATGGGGCACAAGGTGAGCTTTTAAGCATCTGAGCTGCAGAGTTAGCTCTGTCAAGCTGAGATAGAGTCAACAACATCATGTCTCATGCAGGACCCATTTCCTTAAACGGAACCCCTTCTCTGATCATTTCACCAGAACAACATTTGGCTAAAACAACCTCACTGTCTGGTGTCTCAAGTTGATGTCGGTCAAAAATCTGGTCTAGTTGTCTGCTCCAGGCTTTGGGAGGAGACCGCCTGTCCAAGTATCAGACAGGCAGACACTCTGTCTCAGTTGGAGGACCAGGCTCAGCCAAACAGGAGATAAGAGGACAGATCCAGTCTGTTTTGTCAGTCACATCTCCAATGGGTGTCTGGCTGTGCATGGATGGGAATGGTTATGGCGGCATGACAGCTCTAACTCTCTTTAAAGAGGAGTGAAAAAGTTATGAGAAAGGCTCCTTCAGGGTGAGAGTGTTTGTGCCCCTTGTCTGACACGCTCCACCTCTGTCAGACCCCTCAGTGACACTCTACCAGGAATAGTGTATGGGTCGAGTATGTGCACATACGCAAACTCAATGCACCTCTGTGCCCCCCCCAATGGGAAAGTGACAGCTGTTGACGCACACCATTTCCTAACACTCTTCAGGGCTTCTGGGTAACTCTCTCTCCCTCTCTCATCTGACCGTGTCACATGCATTTTGACTGGTTAAGTGACAGTGATGGGGACAGAAAAATAACATGAATCTTCTATTTGGACACCAGGCTAACCTTAATAATACACTTTGTCATCCTGCAGCGCAACATCAGCCAATGAGATTCCCCGTAAACCTTTTAGGGGAGCTGTCAGGAGATAAATTGACAAGGCTCATCTCTAGGGAATATGAAGTGTCACTGGGTGTCACACTGGGAAGAAAATTGCCAATTTTCTAGACTCAGCGAACTTTAAGGATGCTCATGTAAGATGCAGTCTAGATATATTTTGGTGAAGTATGACTTTGTAGGACTCTGACTCTCCTATTTATCTGACTGCCCCTTTTCAAATCAACACCTATCCCCTATAGCCATTAGATAAGTGTAAGCAATATGGTAAAATTCACCTAGCCTATCAGACACAGAGAGAAAGAGAGAGACAGAGAGAGAGAGAGACAGAGAAAGGCAGAGAGAGAGAAAGAGGCAGAGAGGAAGACAGACAGAGAGAAAGACAGACAGACAGACAGAGAGAAGGGAGAAACAGACAAACACAGAGAGAGATAAGAGAAAAGAGAAGAGTGAATAGGAGTGAATTTGGGGAGAATCTCTTATCAATCTATTCAACCACAAACACTGTCTGTCTGTCTCTCTGTTTGCCCGTCGTGCCTGGAAACAAAACAAGCTGAGGATCCCTCATCCAACCCTCATAAGAACATTGTATGAGCGAGATATGAATACGCAGCTTTACTGCAGCACACTATGCACGGGGTTCTGCATGGAATTACTGCAGCTAAAGCACTTTTACTATTTGTGTTTATTGTTCAGTTATTTATTATTATATACTCTCCCTCTTACCCTTTTCACCCTCTTCCGCTGGAGAATTAGCTGTTTCAGCTACACAACAAGACGGTCTCCACCCTCACGTCTCTTTCTTCCCTGTACCGGATTAGTAACCTGGTGGTTTGGGGTTGTCTGATTGGAGTGCCATCTCCCTCCTCAGCCACATACACGCACGTACTCACGCTTGCACACAACCCCCCACACACACACACACACACACACGATCAATCAATCCACTGTGTCAGGGTCGCGCCGCAGCAGTTAGCGAGGAAGAGGAGGAGGGTGAGGAGAGGATAATATAAAATAGCCTCTATTGTGGTGGTAATATTTACGGTAGTGTTAGTGCAGGACGGAAGGCCCTCTAGACCAGGAGGCTGCAGCGCAACACAGGGAGAGATGACAGGAGAAAGGGAGGGGAGGAGGAGGAGGAGAGGGGAATCGCCTTCACTCTGCTGCATTTACTAGGAATGGATGGGCATCGGGGGAAGGAGAAGGGGATGATGTGGAAGGATGAAACAGGGATGATGAAAGGGACAGGATGGTAAAGGGCAAGAAAGATGGATACTGGAAAATAGGCAAGGGTAAAAATGGACAGTGGTGTCCTTTGTGAGCTTTTAGCATGTACAACTTGACATGCAAAATCCATCCACACTGGTTGGGATGTGTGGCCTTCGAATGCCTAGCCATGTACATCCCTTTGCACTGGGTTTTGTACATGTAGCCTATATATTGTATACACACGTCAAGCTTTTGCTGTGAAATTAGGCTTCAAATAAAAGCCACTATCATTACTATTACACTTAAATGTGTACTGTATCATTCTTAGGGTTAAACAATTCTGGTAACTTTCCCAAAATTCCCCAAATCCTGATCGGAGGATTCCAGATTTCCTGATTCCGGGAATCCTCCAAAACGGAAATCCAGAAAAACCTGCAAATTTGGTGGAAAGTGACTGGAATTTGGGGAGCATAATCATTCCTGTTATTTGTCTACTGATAATGAGTGTAATATGTCTGTATCTCCTGTCCTAACAATAGCCATCAACATCCCATTAAAGATTTCACAGTACTGGTTTTAATGTCATTTGAACTCAAAGCAGCCAATGCTTCAAAATGGAATGACTGTGGCTAAACTTGGCCACTCACTTTAATCTACTTGGGCTTGCTATAAAGTGATTAGCAGACGGTTATTTTTAGATTCTAATGCTAATATTGGACAACATGACAACTGTGTTATGTCAAACTTAAATGTAGCAAGTAGATAGCGACGACAACAGCTTTTCAGAGACACACAACTGAAGGAATGGATCAAACAGCACTTCAAATAACACTTGATCAAAAAATCATTTGAGCTAAATGGAGCTCTTATTGTCATAAGGCACGCAATGACAAATGTAGCTGCAATGATCAGCGCTTTCTCCCAGTCTACCACCAGATAGCACTGTGAGTCTATCACCTGTCGATTGGCCAATGGTATATTCCACTGCATTGATCTATGAGAGAATCCAGGTCAGGTCAATCCATGTAGTTTTATCTGGGGCTGCGTGTGGACAGTGTTGACCACAGAGTCTAAAAACAAACTGCGGGGGGGGCGACACTAATTCCCCGTTTCTGATACAAGTTAAATAGATCAATATCATACCAAGCCTATAAGTCATACCATGGAACAGGGTTTTCCGTTTGCAGGCAATAGCTGGCGAACGGAAAATACAACTGTTGCCCAAATTACCCCCCCAAAAAATCCCATCGCGAAATACCAGTCGATTTAAATACATTTGACCGTCATACTTATCGTTCTATATGTTAATTTGCATCCTTTTGTGGACTTAAATTGGCCTGTGTGTGTTGTCGTTAGTCATCATGTATCTTATTTACCCAAAACAACTGTCACACTTCCACAGTATACAGAGCCTACTTTGAGCAGGATTTCTCCTGCAGATCCTCAACTGGTTGCTGCTGGCGTAAAGCATGTGCTTTCACAAGCTCATTCATTGTGCAACAATTCTAAATGCAATCGTGTGTTAATAACTGTTTTAGAGCATGATTAAAAAAAGAAACTATTTGTATTTATCAACTGGTAATTGAAGCGTGCCTCCCATTCACCATTCAAGTGCAGGCAACAGACTGTGAGCGCATCACCCACCACTTTACAATGTGAGATTTGAGGCAGTATGCTTTTTGAAAACATACACAATTGTCTGAAACCTGAATGTTTTACTTCATATTATGAGGGATGGCTTACCTTGCTTCAAAGTAGACTATAGGCAAAAACCAACCATGGATGGCATTATTTAAAAAAAGACTTCACAGGCAGTGAGGGAGATTCAAGTTTGAGGAAGTGTACAATCTATCCTACCATTTCTACCGCTTTCACATGCGCATTTTCATGGAACAGTTTCATTTCAATAATAACGTTTTTATTTCTCAAACTTATTTGGTTAATCATAAAAATCCGAATAAAAAATGATAACAATCTAAAAGTTAAAAGTCAACGAATGTGAGATCCCCAGCCTCTGCCATATGAACACATTGATTCACCGTGATCCATTGGCGGCTACAGAAATGAGCGCATGGAACTCATAGCATATCGGCCAATGCATCAGTAGGTCTATAACTTCCTTTGCTCTTTCACACCAAGGATTGGTGATTGTCAAGGGGGAGATTGTTCATATAGTTTACTGTGAGGAACTATAGTTTTACTTGATTATCATTTGCAATGAATGTTAAAAAACGAACACTTTCCTACATTTCCGCGCAGCAGGCCCGGTACTTCTATGCGTTGTCAGGTGAGCGTCAACGTTATCAGGACAGGGAAACCAGACACATGCTCATTGCTCACATGGAGCACTCTAAATAAAATACCATTTAAAAAATGATGGTTATCAGCGTAACCAAAACATGTTTCTCACAAGTGTAGCATGTTGTGAACTCTGCAATCAACGTTTCCACTCCGAAAAGGAGAACAGTAAATTACTGTAATTATTACATGCATTAACAGAAATGAGTGCAACTAAATGACAGGGATTAATGGTACATTAACTACTGATCAATTGCTAAAAAATTGCACAAAAAAATGATCAAAGGGAAAACAATTCACATAATTAAACTATAAATGTTCAAGAATTGGTGAGAAACAGCTGAGCCATTCTGGAGACTCACCTATATCACCCCCCCCCCAGGTGTGTGCTGTTTAGAATGATGTTTTCCCAGGTGTGCTGTTTAGAATGATGTTTTCCCAGGTGTGCTGTTTAGAATGATGTTTTCCCAGGTGTGCTGTTTAGAATGATGTTTTCCCAGGTGTGCTGTTTAGAATGACGTTTTCCCAGGTGTGCTGTTTAGAATGACGTTTTCCCAGGTGTTCTGTTTAGAATGCTGTTTTCCCAGGTGTTCTGATTAGAATGACGTTTTCCCATGTGTTCTGTTTAGAATGCTGTTTTCCCAGGTGTGCTGTTTAGAATGCTGTTTTCCCAGGTGTGCTGTTTAGAATTCTGTTTCCCAGGTGTGTTGTTTAGAATGCTGTTTTCCCAGGTGTGCTGTTTAGAATGATGTTTTCCCAGGTGTGCTGTTTAGAATGACGTTTTCCCAGGTGTGCTGTTTAGAATGCTGTTTTCCCAGGTGTTCTGTTTAGAATGCTGTTTTCCCAGGTGTGCTGTTTAGAATGCTGTTTTCCCAGGTGTGCTGTTTAGAATGATGTTTTCCCAGGTGTGCTGTTTAGAATGATGATTTCCCAGGTGTGCTGTTCAGAATGCTGTTTTCCCAGGTGTGCTGTTTAGAATGCTGTTTTCCCAGGTGTGCTGTTTAGAATGATGTTTTCCCAGGTGTGCTGTTTAGAATGATGTTTTCCCAGGTGTTCTGTTTAGAATGATATTTTCCCAGGTGTGCTGTTTAGAATGGTGTTTTCCCAGGTGTTCTGTTAAGAATGCTGTTTTCCCAGGTGTGCTGTTTAGAATGCTGTTTTCCCAGGTGTGCTGTTTAGAATGCTGTTTTCCCAGGTGTGCTGTTTAGCTCGGTGTTTCCCGCGAATTGCATTTTGGAAAATGTTTGAAATGACGTTTTATTGGCTGCTTCATTACATGAGTTGCAAGTCCTGTTAAAATGCCTTACCATAATCTAAATATGATTTGTGTCATTCTGAGCACCGTGGGTGGACGCCCTAATGGGTTATGCACCCAATGCATATGGGTCCTGTACATTTTTCAAATGGCCATTCAATTAAATCTTCCCGGTCATATTGTCTGGCTCCACATTTTCCTAATGACAACCCTGCCATGGACAAACCTTATAAAGGCATTCATGCTGCATCCTAATCTGAATCCACTGTGTTAGCTAGCAAGCAAATCTATACCGAGTTGTGGCTGTGGTATCACATGAGTGGCCATATTTGACGGTGCTTCTTAAGGTAGCATTAAGACCTGGGTATAATAGGATACTGTATTACAGAATCATTTCAGAGCCTATGGATTGGGGTTGCCAGCCGCTGAGATGCCTAGTACAGATGTAGGATCTTAATTTGAGATAGTTTGCTCCAGCAGGAAAATATTATTTGGATTATAATTAATGGAATTTTTTTTTATGGGTCGACACATTTCATTTGCGCAAATCAAGTCTGACATTTTAAAGTGGAAATGACAAACTTGACAAACCTTTTTAAACCTTGAATGCACTGCAAGTTTGCATTTCCTGCCTTCCAGGAAAATTCTCAGTAACAAAAGCGTGATCAACTTAAGATCCTTAATTGTACATCTGTGGTAAAAGGACTAAGATCGTCCTAGTTTTACACAGGAAGCAGGAGCAGGAAGAACCAAATGAGTTGAGAAGAACCAGATGACATAAAGGCCTAGGCACACAGGGGGTTTACATTGCTTCTGATACATCCAAGACACGGAAGGAGAATCACCATAGCCTTCACTACAGGATCCCTGAACCAGTTATCCTCCAGTGAACGTTAGCCACCATGTGTTATAGCCTAGCGCCTGACTGATCCCAGTTCACCATTCCCCATGCTCTCCATGCTCCACTGGCTCTTTATCTCTCCCAGAGCAGTTCCCGGAACAGTGGCTGTGGAGCTGAGATGAAAGCTAGGCTGATTCTCTATGGCCATACGCCACAGCCATTACAGAGCTGAATGACTTCATAGGGATGGAGGGATGGAAAGGGATTGGAGAGAGAGACGAAACAAGGGATTTGTTGGGTCTTCTTTGGTCGCCTCATGGGTTTAGCTGGCTCAGCTTGCAGCTTTGGAAGCAGAGGGAAACTGTGTTATATATTCATGTGATTGGTTATCATGGTTCATGGTTATGTGTCTTCACATTTTCTTGTAAAAAAAAGAAGGAAATATAGGCATGGTTTTAATGAAATGGACTTTGATCGCTCCTCGCCAGTATCCCCAAGGGAAAGCCAGCTTCCATCAATGGCGAGGTCAAAATCGATGAAAAGAAAATCCTCACGAGATTTTAAGTTTTCCTTGACTTTACAGGCAATGACACTAGACTGGTAGACTTTCTCCCTGAGAGTATAGGCAAACAGCAAACAGGCCGCTATTAGCATACATTAATGGCATCTTTCCGTCAAGTTGGTCATCTTATCTTCAGCAGTAGGTTTAGGCTCTGCATTTTTTAAAGCCATGTTTAATCATGTCATGCATTTTACATAGATAGTCCCACCCTGTCGGTCATCTCATAGTAGTTTTCAGTGACAGCAGTGACCACAATAGTGACCAATATTCTACCATATGCTATTGTATTCTATGCTGATTACAGTGGTCACTTCATTCTAGAATAATAAAATTATTAATTTATCTTCTGTTGCAATTTATTATCATGTCTTACATACTGGTTCTATCATGTGTTATGCTGCAACTCTTATTGTTGTGGTAATGCTCACACACTCAGGTGTTAAGTAATATTCTTGCTTCATTATCTGCACACAGTCTTACATTATGGCATGGCTGCTGATATTGCATTCGTGGGAGCATGTGCATGTTTAGGTTTCGCATCCATCACCTTACAAGGCAAATGCCATGCTATTCATAAATTTGGTGTTATGTCCCGTATCATCTGCACATAATTGTTGGCATTGTTGCTACTATTGCTATTGGCAATTGTACACGGAGAGGTCATGGCAACACTAGCCACCCCTTCCATTGCAGTACGATGGCAGACAGATTCATTTTATCCAGGTGATTACAGAATGTTTCCGCAGATCTTTTAACCCATGCTATGAGGCTTCTAGGATATGACGGCGAGTGAGTAATCCCCCTCTACCATCAGTCCTATTAGCAAACGTGCAATCATTGGATAACAAAATGGATGAGCTCCGATCAAGAGTATCCTACCAACGAAAGATTCAAAACTGTAATATCTTATGTTTCACCGAGTCGTGGCTGAAAGATGACATGGATAGCATACAGCTGGCAGGGTTTTCAGTCCATTGACAAGATAGAAGAGCTGCCTCCGGTAAGACAAGGGGTGGCGGTCTGTGTCTATTTGTAAATGATAGCTGGTGCATAAAATCTAATATTAAGGAAGTCTCAAGGTTTTTATCGCCTGAGGTAGAGTATCTCATGATAAGCTGTAAACCACACTATTTACCAAGAGAGTTTTCATCTATATTTTTTGAAGTTGTGTTTTTGGGTGGTTTGTTACTATAAGTAAGCCTTTCACTGTTAGTCTACACCTGTTATTTATGAAGCATGTGACAATTAACATTTGATTTGATACTGTATGTTGTTGTATGCTATGTGATGGTTTGTCATGAATGAGCTGTGCTGCTGAAGCATTCTACTGCCTAGTTTTCCCTCTGTACGTCTTGTGTTATATAACCATGTATGCCTTTTCTATTCCAAATGTCAGTCAATCAAACGCAGCCTTTTGTTATCATGGTCCGATTGCAGGGATTCAGTTCATTTCAGTTGACAGGATCATTCAGTGCGTAATCTACTCAGGATCCATCTGTCCGCTACTCTCATTGCTACGGAGCAGCAACCAACATGCATGTCAAAGTATCACTCTCAGTACCACACTTTTGAGTCCAAGTTAAGGAAACAGTGTTACAGTCTGCTTTTCCAGAGGTGGTCTGCATGATGGCTTTTATGGGTTCTTCAGTATGAAATACACTAAATACTCCTTCCCTTTAATTTGTTTTCTTAAGTTCTGGTTGCATTACGGACACTCACACGTCGACCGTACTTTCACACACTCCTAGATTAAATACTTATCATGGAACATCAGTCGACATCACCAGAACTAACACTGCTTTGTCCTCCGGTGACTTCCGGCGCCGACAGAGATGGCCGCCTCGCTTCGCGTTCCTAGGAAACTATGCAGTATTTTGTTATTTCTTACATTGCTACCCCAGGTAATCTTAGGTTTCATTACATACAGTCGGGAGGAACTACTGAATATAAGAGCAACGTCAACTCACCATCATTATGACCAGGAATATGACTTTCCCGAAGTGGATCCTGTGTTCTGCCTTCCACCCAGGACAATGGATCGGATCCCAGCCGGCAACCCAAAAAAATCAACGTTATCAAAGGGGCAAACGAAGCGGTCTTCTGGTCAGGCCCCGGAGACGGGCACATCGCGCACCACTCGCCAATGTCCAGTCTCTTGACAACAAGGTTGATGAAATCCGAGCAAGGGTAGCATTCCAGAGAGACATCAGAGACTGTAACGTTCTTTGCTTCACGGAAACATGGCTCACTCGAGAGACTCTATCGGAGTCGGTGCAGCCAGATGGTTTCTTCACGCATTGTGTCGACAGAAACAAGCATCTTTCTGGTAAGAAGAGGGGCGGGGGCGTATGCCTTATGATTAACGAGACGTGGTGTGATCATAACAACATACAGGAACTCAAGTCCTTCTGTTCACCTGACTTAGAATTTCTCACAATCAATTGCCGACTGCATTATCTACCAAGGGAATTCTCTACGATTACAATCACAGCCGAATATATCCCCCCCAAGCAGACACATTGATGGCCCTGAACAAACTTTATTTGACTCTATGTAAACTGGAAACTACATATCCTGAGGCTGCATTCATTGTAGCTGGGGATTTTAACAAGGCTAATCTGAAAACAAGACTCGCTAAATTCTATCAGCATATCATTTGCGCAAGCAGGGCTGGTAAAACCTTGGATCATTGTTATTCTAACTTCTGCGACGCATATAAGGCCCTCCCCCGCCCTCCTTTCGTAAAAGCTGACCACGACTCCATTTTGTTGCTTCCAGCCTACAGACAGAGACTAAAACAAGAAGCTCCCGCGCTCAGGTCTGTTCAACGCTGTTCCGACCAATCTGATTCCACGCTTCAAGACTGCTTCGATCACGTGGATTGGGATATGTTCCACATTGCGTCCAACAACAACATTGACGAATGCGCTGATTCGGTGAGCGAGTTCCTTAGAAAGTGCATTGACGATGTTATAACCACAGCAACGATTAAAACATTCCCAAACCAGAAACCGTGGATTGATGGCAGCATTCGCGCGAAACTGAAAGCGCGAACCACTGCTTTTAACCAGGGCAAGGTGACCGGAAACATGACCGAATACAAACAGTGTAGCTATTCCCTCCGCAAGGCAATCAAACAAGCTAGGCGTCAGTAGAGACAAAGTAGAGTCGCATTTCAACGGCTCAGACACAAGAGGTATGTGGCAGGGTCTACAGTCAATCATGGATTACAAAAAGAAAACCATCCACGTCGCAGACCAGGATGTCTTGCTCCCAGACAGACTAAATAACTTTTTTGCTCGCTTTGAGGACAATACAGTGCCACTGACACAGCCTGCTACCAAAACCTACCAACTCTCCTTCACTGCAGCCGACGTGAGTAAAACATTTAAATGTGTTAACCCTCGCAAGGCTGCAGGCCCAGACGGCATCACCAGCCGCGTCCTCAGAGCATGCGCAGACCAGCTGGCTGGTGTGTTTACGGACATATTCAATCAATCCTTATCCCAGTCTGCTGTTCCCACATGCTTCAAGAGGGCCACCATTGTTCCTGTTCCCAAGAAAGCAAAGGTAACTGAGCTAAACGACTACCGCCCCGTAGCACTCACTTCCGTCATCATCAAGTGCTTTGAGAGACGAGTCAAGGACCATATCACCTCCACCCTACCTGACACCCTAGACCCACACCAATTTGCTTACCGATCCAATAGGTCCACAGATGACGCAATCACAACCACACTGCACACTGCCCTAACCCATCTGGACAAGAGGAATACCTATGTGAGAATGCTGTTCATCGACTACAGCTCAGCATTTAACACCATAGTACCCTCCAAACTCGTCATCAAGCTCGAGACCCTGGGTCTCGACCCCGTCCTCTGCAACTGGGTACTGGACTTCCTGACGGGCCGCCCCCACGTGGTGAGGGTAGGTAACAACATCTCCACCCCGCTGATCCTCAACACTGGGCCTCCACAAGGGTGCGTTCTCAGCCCTCTCCTGTACTCCCTGTTCACCCACGACTGCGTGGCCATGCACGCCTCCAACTCAATCATCAAGTTTGCGGACGACACTACAGTGGTAGGCTTGATTACCAACAACGACGAGACGGCCTACAGAGAGGAGGTGAGGGCCCTCGGAGTGTGGTGTCAGGAAAATAACCTCACACTCAACGTCAACAAAACAAAGGAGATGATTGTGGACTTCAGGAAACAGCAGAGGGAGCACCCCCCTATCCACATCGACGGGACAGTAGTGTAGAGGGTAGTAAGTTTTAAATTCCTCGGCGTACACATCACTGACAAACTGAATTGGTCCAACCACACAGACAGCGTTGTGAAGAAGGCGCAGCAGTGCCTCTTCAACCTCAGGAGGATGAAGAAATTCGGCTTGTCACCAAAAGCACTCACAAACTTCTACAGATGCACAATCGAGAGCATCCTGTCGGGCTGTATCACCGCCTGGTACGGCATACTGCTCCGCCCACAACCGTAAGGCTCTCCAGAGGATAGTGAGGTCTGCACAACGCATCACTGGGGGCAAACTACCTGCCCTCCAGGACACCTACACCACCCGATGTTACAGGAAGGCCATAAAGATCATCAAGGACAACAACCACCCGAACCACTGCCTGTTCACCCCGCTATCATCCAGAAGGCGAGGTCAGTGCAGGTGCATCAAATCAGGGACAGAGACTGAAAAACAGCTTCTATCTCAAGGCCATCAGACTGTTAAACAGCCACCACTAACATTGAGTGGCTGCTGCCAACATACTGACTCAACTCCAGCCACTTTAATAATGTAAATGGATGTAAATTGATGTAAAAATGTATCACTTGCCACTTTAAACAATGCCACTTAATATAATATAATGTTTACATACCATACATTACTCATCTCATATGTATATGTATATACTGTACTCTACTGTATATCATCTACTGCATCTTTATGTAATACATGTATCACTAGCCACTTTAAACTATGCCACTTTGTTTACATACCCTACATTACTCATCTCATATGTATATACTGTACTCGATACCATCTACTGCATCTTGCCTATGCCGTTCTCTACCATCACTCATTCATATATCTTTATATACATATTCTTTATTCCCTTACACTTGTGTATAAGGTAGTAGTTGTGGAATTGTTCGGTTAGATTACTCGTTAGTTATTCCTGCATTGTCGGAACTAGAAGCACAAGCATTTCACTACACTCACATTAACATCTGCTAACCATGTGTATGTGACAAATAAAATTTGATTTGATTCTTTCATGTTATGCTGCCTGTAAATTGAGCACGGGCGGAACCTGGCGAACCTCTGTCCAACATTGATTCTGGCAACCAATGGCAAGTTATTGGAACTCATCACGGCTCTGAGCTATGGGCTGCCCAATTCTGTATCGGTGCTGCTACTGCTTTTCAATCTGGGCCCATGATCCTCTGATGCTACGATGTTACATTTGATCGATTCAGAGATTGTGGAGTTGACATGCGCTCCTGCAGTATTGTTATATGACCATGATTGTGTCAGCCCAGTGGTTCAGTAGCTATGTTAAATAGGTAGATTATTCTCATATACCAGCTCATCCTGCCTCAGCGAATCCAACCGACGTTGCATCTATATTGCAGGCGGTTGGCTAGGTTAATTAATGGCAGGCGGGTTCATACTACTTGCGGTTGCATAGTTAGAATATTTCCCATGTACCAAGATCTTGCCTCATCGAGGGTACCCGGCAGTGTGTCATTATGAGAAAATGAAAAACAACTGAATAAGCTCATGCTACACATACAGTGCCTTCGGAAAGTATTCAGAGGACCTAGACTTTTTCCATGTTTTGTTATGTTACAGCCTTATTCTAAAATGGAATAAATACATAGAAATCCTCCGAAAATCTACACACAATACCCCATAAAACAGATTTTTTTGCAAATGTCTTTAAAAAAAACGAAAGACCTTATTTATATATTAAGTATTCAGGCCCTTTGCGATGAGACTTGAAATTGAGCTCAAGTGTATCCTGTTTCCATTGATCATCCTTGAGTTGTTTCTACAACTTAATTGGAGTCCACCTGTGGTAAATTCAATTGATTGGATATGATTTGGAAAGGCTCACACCTGTCTATATAAGGTCCCACAGTTGACAGTGCATGTCAGAGCGAAAACCAAGCCACGGGGTCGAAGGAAATGTCCGTAGAGCTTGCGTCGAGGCACAGATCTGGGGAAAGTTACCAACACATGTATATGTATATACTGTAATCTATATCATCTACTGCATCTTTATGTAATACATGTATCACTAGCCACTTTAAACTATGTCACTTTGTTTACATTACCTACATTACTCATCTCATATGTATATACTGTACTCGATACCATCTACTGCAACTTGCCAACCCATTTCTGCAGCATTGAAGGTCCCCAAGAACACAGTGTCCTCCATCATCCTAGACACTGTGCTTCTACATCTGCATTGCTTGCTCTTAGGGGTTTTAGGCTGGGTATCTGTATAAGCACTTTGTGACAACTGCTGATGTAAAAAGGGATTTATAAAATGCATTTGATTGATTGATCGAAAGCTACCATATTGTACATTTCTCTGCTACAACGATTGAGGCTGTTTGAAGTGTATAGCTCTCTTACAAAGTAGGGCTTCCCTTCAAAGTGAATGTATAGTCTAGTAGTTGTGGATTATACATTTCAACAAAGGTTTTGGCAGTGGAAATGAAGGAAATATCAAGTAAGCTAGCTACTCCCCACAAGCACTGGCTAAACACTTTTCTCTCAGTGAATTTTCTCTATCTGCCTAGAAGGTCAACTTCCACTAGAATGCAGCTCCTATCCATGCTATTGAAAATATTCTGCCCATAATTTCCTTCGTAATTGCCTCCTCTACCCTGAGATAACGCTGGACAAAGGAGATTTTTTTTTTTGTGAAAAATTAACACATTTTCAAAAATTGGTCTAGCTCCCATTAAAGGTTTCTATTGAGAGTGGAGGAGTTATCAAGGAATGAAAGGAGAGAAATAACAAACAGTTCCCTCTCTCTCTTACAAGGCCAGTCTCTGTTTCTCTGTCTCTGACTACCTTTGCCTCTCCCTTCTCCATTTCACTCTCTCTCACAGGCACACACTCTACCCTCTCTCTCTCTCTCTCTCTCTCTCTCTCTCTCTCTGTCCATCTCTCATTCTCTCTTCCTATCTCACCACCACGCACACGTCACTCCTTGTGTGAATAAAAATCTCTCTGTAACGACAAGGTTCTCTTTGGGCAGTAGAACTCTCTCTTCTTCTCTGTCTGATCTGTGAGTCATTCACATGTGGCTGGGCCTGTCACAAGTTCACCACGCCATCTAACAGATGCTCCTGTCCTGGATCAATGACCTTTCATCTAGCCGGTCCCCATGTTAACAAACCCTGTTTAACTCCACAGAATTGAAGGGCAATGTAAATTTCAACCTAGCCTGAGGGGAACCCAAATCTGACGTGGATTCAAATATTATTATTTATTTATTTTCAAATACGTTGCTGTGCTTGACTAGCATGCCTGGAAAAATTAGGCTGGGAGGATGGCCCATAAAGTGCAAAATCCCTCCCATCTGGCACTTAAGGCAGGCTCAAGCAAACGCTCAAAGTACTTGAAGGATTGTAAATACAATTTGAACCCAGGTCTGATTCAAATACAGATCTATCAGCTATAGATTAGTGTTACATATAAAAGTCAATATAAGGGCTATTTGTGTTGAAGAGGTTATTTAGAGGCTATTTGTGTTGAAGTGCATCAAGGGACCGGTCCTTGAGGTACGAGAAAGACGGGTTTACGAGATCTGTCTGTGCCCTTCACCTTTTCCTCTAATTGCCTCTGGATTTATTATTGATTACCTGGAGCCCCTTACACCTTTTCCCCATGTAATCCCGTCATAGGGTCTTACCAACCGCTTTCTCACCTCTGTGTGCCTCATGTGATTAGGATTATTGATCTCGGGGAGAGACTGTGCATTTAGGGTGACCACATTTAAAATACCCAAATGTGGGACAACAGAGTGATTTTCCGGGACATTCGTGGGACAGTGTAGCCGACATGAAAAAACATTTTGGGGCAGGGAACGTAAAACAGTTAGGAAGGGAGAGTTTTAAAATGGGATTGAGTGAAGTTGCAGCAAATATGTTGAATGAGCAACAAATGAGCATGGAGAGCCTCACAAGTTTGACGAAATTACCTTATATCTTTCAGTCTAATATGGCTATTTACTTACTCATGTACTGTAGCGCGTCGTCAGAAGCATGCTTTTTGTAAGTAGTTGGTCCTAACTGTCCTCTCCAGGTTTAGCTAGAATTCTGCCCCAAAGCATTTGAGAAATGTGATTGGTCATTGGCCCACTTCTCGTCTTGTGCAGAATATCAAATCTCACATCCTAGTCTCATGAACTAGGCGTAAATTCAAATTAGTATGATATGTTACGATTGGTATGGTTACATAAGACAGATGGTTACTGAAGGCAAAACGAAAGTAAGGTGGTTAGTCTTGGTTGGTCGGGGTGGATGGGTAGATGTGTAACGCAAGCATCTACCAACCCAAAGGTTGCGAGTTCAAATCTCATCACAGATAACTTTAGCTAATTCTGAAGGTTTCATCTACTTACTACTTTTTAGCTACTTATGATGTAAGCCAAACCTTCCCCTAACCTTAACCATTTTAGCTAACCCATCCCCTAACCCTAACATTAACCCTTTAATCTAACTTAATCTGAACTTAATCCTAACCCTAAACCCTAACCTAGCTAACATTAGCTACAGTAGCTGGCTAACATTAGCTATCTAGCCACTTAGCTAGAATTCGTAACATATCATACGTTTTCCAAATTCCTAATATATTGTACATTTTGAAAATTCATAACATATAATCCGAATTGTTATTCGTAACATATCATACAAAATGGAGAATCTCAAATGTATGTACAGAATAATACGAAATGCTCTGGAACCATCATTGCAGCAATCTACACAATGACTGGAGAAGTGTTAAACAACATCAGTCCCACATCCTTATGATACATACTATATTTTCAATTTAACTGCAAGAGACAGGTTGGAATGTCTGACAGAAATATGGGACTAAACTTCCTGGGACATGAGGTCAGTTAGGATCACCACTTTATTTTAAGAATGTGAAATGTCAGAATAATAGTGGAGAGAATGATTTAGTTCAGCTTTTATTTCTTTCATCACAATCCCAGTGGGTCAGAAGTTTACATACACTCAATTAGTATTTGGTAGCATTGCCTTAAATTGTTTAAGTTGGGTCAAGCTTTTTGGGTAGCCTTCCACAAGCTTCCCACAATAAGTTGGGTGAATTTTGGCCCATTCCTCCTGACAGAGCTGGTGTAACTGAGTCTGGTTTTTAGGCCTCCTTGCTCGCACATGCTTTTCAGTTCTGCCTGCAAATTTTCTATAGGATTGAGGTCAGGGATTTGTGATGGCCACTCCAATACCTTGACTTTGTTGTCCTTAAGCCATTTTGCCACAACTTTGGAAGTTTGCCTGGGGTCATTATCCATTTGGAAGACAATTTGCGACCTGACGGATGTCTTGAGATGTTGCTTCAAAATATCCACATAGTTTTCCATCCTCATGATGCCATCTATTTTGTGATGTTCACCAGACCCTCCTGCAGCAAAGCACCCCCACAACATGATGCTGCCACCCCTGTGCTTCACGGTTTCACCAGACCAGAGGACATTTTTCCAAAAAGTACGATCTTTGTCCCCATGTGCAGTTTCAAACCATAGACTGGCTTTTTTTATGGCAGTTTTGGAGCAGTTGCTTCTTCCTTGTTGAGCGGCCTTTCAGGTTATGTCAATATAGGACTCGTTTTACTGTAGATATAGATACCTTTGTACCTGTTTCCTCCAGCATCTTCACAAAGTCCTTTGCTGCTGTTCTGGGATTAATTTGCACTTTTCGCACCAAAGTACGTTCATCTCTAGGAGAATGCGTCTCCTTCCTGAGAGGTATGACGTCTGCGTGGTCCCATGGTGTTTATACTTGCATGCTATTGTTTGTACAGATGAACGTGGTACCTTCAGGCACTTGGAAAGTGCTCCCAAGGATGAACCAGACTTGTGGAGGTCTAAAAAAACAATTCTGGGGTCTTGGCTGATGTCTGTTGATTTTCCCATGATGTCAATCAAAGAGGCACTGAGTTTGAAGGTAGGCCTTGAAATACATCCATAGGTACACCTCCAATTGATTCAAAGGATGTCAATTAGGCTATCAGAAGCTTCTAAAGCCATGACATCATTATCTGGAATTTTCCAAGCTGTTTAAAGGCACAGTCTTCTTAGTGTATGTAAACTCCTGACCCACTGGAATTGTGATACAATGAATTATAAGTGAAATAATCTATCTGTAAACAATTGTTGGAAAAATGACTTGTGTCATGCACAAAGTAGATGTCCTAACCGAAAACTATAGTTTGTTAACAAGACATTTGTGGAGTGGTTGAAAAATGAGTTTTAATGACTTCAACCTAAGTGTATGTAAACTTCCGACTTCAACTGTACACACACACGTACACACACACAAAGGTACATACACACACACACGTCTGTTTGTCTTGCCCCGTCCCAAGTATATATATTTTTCTTATTATATATGTCTTATACATTTTAAATATCTTTTTTTAATATCAATTTCCATCTACGGACTGAACATGCTCTCCTGCAACCCGCCTCACCCAATGTGGTACGGATCTGCTATTTTTTACACTTTAGAACTGGAACCCCTATCAGAAGCTAGTCAGCTAACTAGCTACTAGCTAGTAGTCAGTTAGCCACTGCTAGCGGTCATCACCGTTAACTCCGACATCAGCCAGCCTCAGCCTGGTCAATTCCTGCCTGTCTGCACAGCGCAATATTAACCCAGAGCATATCGGACTGCTTTTTCTCCACCTCATTTCCGGATTCCTACCTCAATCTCTGAACCTTTACACCGGATCATTGCAGCTAGCTAGCTGCTATACGAGTGGCTACTCCTGGCTAACGTCTCTGTCCTGAAGCAAACACCAGTTAGCCTGGAGCTAGCCTTGAGCTAGGCCCGTCTCCCGGCTAGCTAAAGATGTCCATCAGTCAATTCTTGGGCTACAATACATGTTTTGCCAATTGGCCTGGACCATTTTACTACCGACACGGAGCCCCGCCGATCCGTCACAACTGGTCTGCCGGCGTAACCGTCCGAGGGGGATTCAGCAGGCTCATCCGTTGCGACGTCCCCCGAAGGCCCATCTACTAGCCTGCGAGCCCCAGCCTGCTAGCTGTCTGAATCGCTGTGTCTCCAGCTCGCCTAGCTACTCACTGGACACTATGATCACTCGGCTACACATGCCTCTCCCTAATGTCAATATGCCTTGTCTATTGCTGTTTTGGTTAGTGATTATTGTCTTATATCACTGTAGAGCCTCCAGCCCTTCTCAATATGCCTTAGCTAGCCATTTTGTTACACCCCCCACAAGTGTTGACCTCACCTGGCTTAAATGGTGCCTCTAGAGACAAAACCTCTCCCATCGTCACTCAATGCCTAGGTTTACCTCCACAGTATTCACATCCTACCATACCCGTGTTTGTACATTATGCCTTGAATCTATTCTTCCGCGCCCAGAAATCTGCTCCTTTTACTCTCTGTTCTGAACGCACTAGACTACCAGTTCTTATAGCCTTTAGCCGTACCCTTTTCCTACTCCTCCTCTGTTCCTCTGGTGATGTAGAGGTTAACCCAGGCCCTGCAGCCCCTAGCTCCACTCTCATTACCCAGGCACACTCATTTGTTGTCTTCTGTAACCGTAAAAGCCATGGTTTTATGCAAGTTAACATTAGAAGCCTCCTCCCTAAGTTTTGTTTTATTCACTGTCTTAGCACACTCCGCCAACCCGGATGTCCTAGCCATGTCTGAATCCTGGCTTAGGAAGACCACAAAAAATCATAACATTTCCATCCCTAACAATAACATTTTCCGACAAGATAGAACTGCCAAACGGGGCAGAGTTGCAATCTACTACAGAGATAGCCTGCAGAGTTCTGTCATACTATCTAGGTCTGTCATACTATCTAGGTCAATTCGAGCTTCTACTTTTAAAAATCCACCTCTCACCGTTGCCGCTAGTTATAGACCCCCTTCAGGCCCCAGCTGTGCCCTGGAAACCATATGTGAATTGATTGCCCCCATCTAACTTCAGAGTTCGTACTGTTAGGTGACCTAAACGGGGACATGCTTAACACCCCGGCTGTCCTACAATCTAAGCTAGATAGCCTCAATCTCACACAAATTATCAAGGAACCTACCAGGTACAACCATAAATCCGTAACCATGGGCACCCTCTTAGATATCATCCTGACCAACTTGCCCTCTAATTACACCTCTGCTGTCTTCAACCAGGATCTCAGCGATCATTGCCTTATTTCCTATGTGCGTAATGGGTCCACGGTCAAACGACCACCCTTCATCACTGTCAAACACTCCCTAAAACAATTCAGCGAGCAGGCCTTTCTATTCGATCTGGCCCGGGTATCCTGGAAGGATATTGACCTCATCCCGTCAGTAGAGGATGCCTGGTTGCTCTTCAAAAGTGCTTTCCTCTCCATCTTCAATAAGCACGCCCCGTTCAAAAAATGTAGAACTAAGAACAGATATAGCCCTTGGTTCACCCCAGACTTGACTGCCCTTGATCAAAACAAAAACATCCTGTGGTGTTCTGCATAAGCATTGAAAAGCCCCCACGTAATGCAACTTTTCAGGGAAGTCAGGAACCAATAGGCTAACTTTTTCAAACAGAAATTTGCATCCTGTAGCACTAATTACAAAACGTTTTGGGACACTGTAAATTCCATGGAGAATAAGAGCACCTCCTCCCAGCTACCCACTACACTGAGGATCGGAAACATTGTCACCACCGATAAATCTACGATAATCGATCATTTCATTTCATTTTTCTATGGCTGGCCATGCTTTCCACCTGGCTACCCCTACCCCGGCCAACATCTCAGCACCCCCTGCAGCAACTTTCCCAAGCTCCCCAGCTTCTCCTTCACCCAAATCCAGACAGCTGAAAGAGCTGCAAAATATGGATCCCTACAAATCAGCTGGGATAGACAATCTAGACCCTCTCTTTCTAAAATTATCTGCCGAAATTGTTGCAACCCCTATTACTAGCCTATTCAACCTCTCTTTCGTATCGTCTGAGATCCCCAAAGATTGGAAAGCTGCCGCGGTCATCCCCATCTTCAAAGGAGGAGACACTTTAGACCCAAACTGTTATAGACCTATATCCATCCTAATCCACCTCTATGCAGACGACACGATTCTGTATACATCTGGCCCTTCTTTCCTCCAAACGACCTTCAATGCCATACAACACTCCTTCCAAGGCCTCCAACTGCTTTCAAATGCAAGTAAAACTAAGTGCATGCTCTTCAACTGATTGGTGCCCTCACCCTCCCGCCCCGACTAGCATCACCACTCTGGACAGATCTGACTTAGAATATGTGGACAACTACAAATACCTAGGTGTCTGGTTAGACTGTAAACTGGTTAGACTGTAGACTGTAAACAGGCAGTTAACCCACTGTTCCTAGGCCGTCATTGAAAATAAGAATTTGTTCTTAACTGACTTGCCTAGTTAAATAAAATAAAGGTAAAAACAAAAACTCTCCTTCCAGACTCACATTAAGCATCTCCAATCTAAAATGAAATCCAGATTCGGCTTCCTATTTCGCAACAAAGCCTCCTTCACTCATGCTGCCAAACATAACCTTGTAAAACTGACTATCCTACCGATCCTTGACTTTGGTGATGTCATTTACAAAATAGCCTCCAACACTCAACTCAGCAAATTGGATGTAGTCAATCACAGTGCCATCCGTTTTGTCACCAAAGCCCCATATACTACCCACCACCGCGATCTGTATGCTCTCGTTGGCTGGCCCTCACTACATATTCGTTGCCAAACCCACTGGCTCCAGGTCATCTATAGGTCTATGCTAGGTAAAGCCCCGCCTTACCTCAGCTCACTGGTCACCATAGCAACACCCACCCGTAGCACGCACTCCAGCAGGTATATTTCACAGGTCATCCCCAAAGCCAACACATCCTTTGGCCCCTTTCCTTCCAGTTCTCTACTGCCAATGACTGGAACGAACTGCAAAAATCACTGAGGCTGGAGTATTATATCTCCCTCTCTAACTTTAAGCATCAGCTGTCAGAGCAGATTACCAATCACTGTACCTGTACACAGCCAATCTGTAAATAGCACACCCAACAATCTCATCCCCATATTATTACTTATCCTCTTTTGCACCCCAGTATCTCTACTTGCAGATCATCATCTGCACATCTATCACTCCAGTGTTAATGCTAAATTGTATTTATTTCGCCTCCATGGCCTATTTATTGCCTTACCTTACTACATTTGCACACACTGTACATAGATTTTTCTATTGTGTTATTGACTGTATTTTTTGTTGTTTTTGTCGCACTGCTTTGCTTTATCTCGGCAAGGTCGCAGTTGTAAATGAGAACTTGTTCTCAACTGGCCTACCTGGTTAAATAAAAACCCCTTGGATTTCTTCACAATTTATTGTATTACAAAGTAGGATAAAAAATAAATACAAAATTTTAACAAAAATGTACACAAAATATTCTGTAATGTCAAAGTGGAAGAACAATTCTAATATTTTATAAAGATTAATAGAAATGGAATAACTAAAATATAGTGGTTGTCTTGAAGCTCAGTTTAGAAAGACGACGGTATCTCTGATGTGTCTGGGTGGTTTAAAAGCATAATTGTTAACCATGCTTAAAGAGATATTCAATGTCTGATTTGTTATTGTTACCCATCCACCAATCACTGCCCTTCTTTATGAGGCTTTCGAAAAGCGCCCTGATCTTTGGAGTTGAATCTGGGCTTGAAATTCAGTATTGACTGAGAGACCTTACATGTGTAGTATGTATGGGGGAAAGAGAAAGAGTTAGTCATTTAAAAAAATCAGGTCATCCCCTATTGTTTCACACAGTGATTTATGTGATTTGTTAAGCCACATTTGACTCCTGCACTAATTTAGGCTTGCCTAAACAAAGGGGTTGAAAACTTAGGGGGGTTGAAAACTTAAGCAACGACTATTTGGTATTTTTGTTATACATTTTTATATACAGTATACAGTGCATTCTGTAAGTATTCAGACCCCTTGACTTTTTCCACATTATGTTACATTTACAGCCTTATTCTAAAATGGAATAAATACATTTCTATCCTCATCAATCTACACACAATACCTCATCATGACAAAGCGAAAACAGGATTTTGGAATAAAAAAAACAGAAGTGCCCTATTTGCATAAGTATTAAAACCCTTTGCTATGAAGACTCGAAATTGAGCTCCTGTTTCCATTGATCATCCTTGAAAGACACACACCTGTCTTTATAAGGTCCCACAGTTGACAGTGCACGTCAGAGCAAAAAACAAGCCATGAGGTCAAAGGAATTGTCCGTAGAGCTCCGAAACATGATTGTGTCGGAAGGGTACCAAAACAATTCTGCAGCATTGAAGGTCTCCAAGAACACAATGCCCTCCATCATTCTTAAACGGAATACATTTGGAACTACCAAAACTCTTCGTAGAGCTGGCTGCCTGGTCGAACTGAGCAATTGGGGGAGAAGGGCCTTGGTCAGGGAGGTGACGAAGAACACAGTGGTCACTCTGACAGAACTCCAGAGTTCCTCTGTGGAGATGAGAGAACCTTCTAAAAGGACAACCGTCTCTGCAGCACTTTCACCAATCAGGCCAGACGGGGGAAAAAACAGAGCAAAGTACAGAGAGACGGAGCAAAGCACAAAGGGATCCTTGATGAAAACATGCTCCAGAGCTCAGACTGGGGCGAAGGCTCACCTTCCAATAGGACAACAACCCTAAGCACACAGTCAAGACAACGCAGGAGTGGCTTCGGGACAAGTCTCTGAATATCCTTGAGTTGCCCAGCCAGAGCCCGGACTTGAACCCAATCTAACATCTCTGGAGAGACCTGAAAATAGCTGTGCAGCAACGCTCCCCATCCATCCTGACAGAGCTTGAGAGGATTTGCAGGGAAGAATCGGAGAAACTCCCCAAATACAGGTGTGCCAAGCTTGTAGCAAGAAGACTCGAGGCTATAATTGGTGCTTCAACAAAATACTGAGTAAAGGGTCTGAATACTTATGTAAATGTGATATTTCCATTTTTTATTTAGAAAGATGTATAAAAACCTGTTTTTGCTTTGTCGTTGTGGGGTATTGTATGTAGATTCATGAAGGAAAAAAACAATTCCATCCAATTTATGATTAGGCTGTAACGTAACCAAATGTGGAAAAAGGCAAGGGGTCAGAATACTTTCCGAAAGGACTGTATACAGTATACAGTGCAGTGAAAAAGTGTCCACTCCCCTTTCTGATTTTCTCTATTTTTGCATATTTTTGATACTGAATGTTATCAGAACTTCAACCAAAACCTAATATTAGATAAAGGGAACCTGAGTTTACGGATAACAAAAACAACAGATACTTATTTAATTAACAAAGTTATGCCACACCCAATTCCCCTGTTTGAAAAAGTAATTTCCCCCTTTACACTCAATAACTGGTTGTGCCACCTTCAGCAGCAATGTCTGCAACCAAATGCTTCCTGTAGTTGTTGATCAGTCTCTCATGTCACTGTGGAGGAGTTTTGACCCACTCTTGCATGCAGAACTGCTTTAACTCAGCAACATTTGTGGGTTTCCAAGCCTGAACCGCTCATTTTAAGTCCTGCCACAACATCTCAATTGAGATTAACTTGAATGAAAATGAAAATAAGTAAATTAAATAAGTATGTACTTGTTGAAATGTTTGTTCATTCAGGTTGCCTTTATGTAATATTCAGTTTTGGTTGAAGATCTGATCACATTTAGTACCACCTTCACCAATTAAATCGATTTTAATCCCACTTTGTAACACAAGAAAACGTGAAAGAAATCTAAGGGGTCTGAATACTTTTGCAAGGCACTGTATGTACACACACACACACACACACACACACACACAGAGAGAGAGAGAGAGAGAGAGAGAGAGAGAGAGCAGTGGTTGGGCTCCCACTGATAGGAATTCCCTCCTGCTAGCCCTGGGGTGTCTTTAAATACCAAACTGATCCACAGTTCCTATTACTAGACTTCCGACTGTCAGAACGCAGACACTCACAGTTCACAGTCAGGACCCCCGAGACACCATCTCCCCCTGTCGACTCACTCTCTCTTAGATTCTCTCTCAGATTCTCTCTTTCAGTCTCTCGCCCTCTTTCCTTCGCTGTCAGTCTCTCTCTTAGATTCTCTCTCCCCTCTCACTCACCGTCAGTCTCTCACTTAGATTCTCTCTCCCTCCCTCCCTGTTGGTGAGGGGCTTTGTGGTGGAATGTGTGGGCATTGCTTCCTTTTATGTGGTTGTACAATTTAAAAGCACTTTGAGGATGTTGACAACTAGCGGGTTTAGTCATAATTCTCCTCTGCATGCATCGTTTGGGGTTTTGTGTTGCACACAAAGTGTAGTTTTTATAGAATTCTGCATGCAGAGTCTCAATTGGGTGTTTGTCACATGTTGTGAATTCTTGGTTGGTGAATGGACTCCAAACCCCACAACCATAGAGGGCAATGGATTCTATAACTGATTGAAGTATTTTTAACCATATCCTAATTGGAATGTCGAGTTCTATGTTCCTTTTAATGGCGTAGAAGGCCCTTCTTGCCTTGTCTCTTAGATCATTCACAGCCTTGTGGAAGTTACCTGTGGTGTTGATGTTTAGGCCGAAGTATGTGTAGCTCTTTGTGTGCTCTAAGGCAACGGTGTCCATTCCCAGGCAATTAACCGTTACAGTACCAGTGTCTCGTCTCCAACCATCGCGAAAATGTGTGTGTGTGTGTGACCCTGGAGGGTGAGTCAGAGAGTCCCAGGTGAATTTGGGAATTGGTGGAATGGAGAGGATGGATGTGTTACTTTGTCTAATCTCCTCAATCTCGTATTGATTAGAGCACTGAGCCCAGGGGATAACATCAGTTGAAAGGACAAGCTGCCACGGGAGGCGGAAGGGGAAAATAAGAAGCAGGTCCAATCAGATCACTGAACCTGAAGTCATCTGTGAGAGTGAATGCACCCACTTTCTCCTTAACTTTGTGTTTCATGAAATCTATAGCTCAGCTGTGTCTAAAACTAGGGATGTGAACATTTAAACATTAAAATGTTTAAAGGAAGTTGGGATCGTTAACGTTAAGAAAAAATGGTTAACGTTAAAAAAAATACGGTTGTAGCCTAACTAGATGGTAGGCTATAAAGGCCTGGGGAAAGTTGTGTAATATAAATAAAGCCAGACAGGAAGAGACCATCTTTAGGCTACTTTGATGAACTTGTGAGGCATGCAAGACAAGATATTGCAAGATACAGATTACCAAGACATTCTTTCTGCCTGCCCCCTCTGCCTTCTTCCTCACGCTGGCTAGCCTGCTCTTACTCTTTGCTAATGATGCGTGTGTTCAGTCTTCAGTCTGTCTTCAGTCTGCTGCGTGTCGAATGTCCTAGCCTATTCTTTGACGATAGGCCCAGCTTTACTGAAGTTGCGAGACATTGCAAGCTGAGAAATTGCAAGTTTCAGCATTCCATTGCGAAATACACCTTTCGATTGCCGATAGATCGGGCTAGTGCATAGTTCTGACTCTGTCTGCCTGTTGGCAGCCCTGCCTATACGGTGCCCCTCCCCTCTCTCTCCGGTCCTCGCTGGCTCGCTATGAAAGATGCAAGTGTTTGTGTTCACGGAAGTAAGGCAACTAATCAGTCTCCTCCGTTCCAAAAACACTGAATCTTAGGAGTCAATTCCTAGCGGAATCGATTCTTGACACTCAGAAATGGGAATCGACACCTGGAGTCGACGTACAAGGAGTCGAGGAATTCACAAGGAATTGTATACAATTTTCTTATCTTTAAACGGAAAAACCAGTAAACAAAATCCCTATCGAAAACCATGTCACCAAGCTTTCCTAAAGCAGCTGAGTGTTGTCTCTCGACAATAATTGTCTTCAAGGTCAGAGGACTAAGAGGAAGTTGCCAATAACTAATTGCAGCTATAATGTAATTGCAGGTGAGTGGCGGGGAGAATATAGACAAAGCAGGCTGAAGACTTCGTACCTTTTTCTTGTTGATGGGGCAGATATAGAAGTTAGAGACCACGATAGTTGTCCCAGGCATCAGGTTTAGCTTGCTGTAGGTGGTGCCATAGTCACTAGACCTGAGGAGAAACAGAGAGAGAAAGAGAGAGGTCAACATCGTGGGTCTGATTGAATTATAGGTTGTACAAAATCTTTGCATCGACATAAACGGAGTTCAAATACAATCTTAACCCTTTCTCACACAGAAGAAGCAGTAATTATTTTTGTAAACTGCAGCACTCTTGAGCCATTTTCTTTTTATTACCATTCTCCACTGACGAATAACCGTGGGCTAGGGGCGAACCAGCGAAACACACTGGCAAATCACCAAAATCTCAAAATCTGGCAGTTTCATGAGCAGGTGATGGTTAGGTGACAGCTATGGAGGAAGGACCCTGAGATTCTGAGATTGATGGTCAGCTCCTTGAGGATATTTCTCCAGCCTAGCCAAATCAAACCCCTAGCGAAGGCGCCGCTAGTGCCGGGAAAGTAATTGTTTGTGACATTTTCTGTTGAATGGTGCCGTTTTGCTCGACCAAGGGTGAAAAGGTATGGCAGTCTGTGGGAAATTGACAGGCGTATTTTATTCAGAGTCAATTGCATTCATTTTGCGAGACTGCATATTCTACATGTTTGGTGTGAATCAAACCAAAGTATAAAGGAGACTCAGATATAACTGCAAACACAGACCAACCAACAGGTATAGCAGACACAGAGGAACTCTATATTAAAATATATTCAATTGGCATGATTTCTATTCCAGTATTGCACTATTGCCAGTAAGGATACCCCCAAAGGATACCCCTGAAGTGGTACGCTTTTCTAAAGAGATAGTCAGTCCAACCTCCTGAACCAGATTGGAATGGAAGTGCTGCTGTGCTGAATGAGAGAGGTAAGTGGAGAGAGAGCATAGAGCATTCCGTGTTGAAGAGAGGAAAGGAGAGAGGGGGCTGGAAGGGGAGGCCTTGATGAAGGGGAGTGATCAGAGATCAAGTCCACCCGGCCCCACTCTGAACCAGACAAGTGGATTTACTTTACAGCGTCACCGTCTTACACTCAGCAGGGCAGCAACCACAATGGTGGGCACACACACAGACACATGGGTATTAGAAGAGGAAATACAGTCGTACATGCAGGTTAGCGTTTTTTGTTCTTGTTCTGGAGGTAGGTCTGCAGAGTGGCCAGTAGCTGGAACAGCCACAAAGTCATAGAATCTGATTTTAAACTTAACCCTAAACTTAAACACACTGCTAAACCTAATGGCTAACCCTAACCTTAAACTAAGACCAAAAAAAAAATCACATTTTGATTTTCATTCATTTTTTACATTATAGCCAATTTTGATTTTGCATCTGTCCTATCTAAGGGGAAAATCGCTCAGTTCTTGTCCTCCAGGACAATAACTTATGACAATAAACGTCAACCTACCACAACACAGCGGGCAGACAGATATGCACCCACAGACAGATACAGAAATGTACACACAAACATGTGTATGGCCACGTGTGGCCACACTACACACACACACACACACACACACACACGCACACACGTACACCAAGTCGTCACAATCCCCAATCCATTCGGCAAAGCTCTGGATGAGTGCTCTGACAGAGCTGCACAAAAAAAGGAGTGGCCTAGTAGGGGTTGAGCTATTTCTTCACGTCCCCGCGGTCAGCAAGTAGTGTTTTCATCTTGCACTGGGGGTCGTTTAACCTGGGTAACTCAGCTGATGGCTGAGTGTGTTCGGAGCCAGAGCTTACTGCTTAACTCGAAGCTGTGTGCTGACTTTGCTGCTTTTACTGAGGCCTACTTGGAGAGGGATGGGAGATGAAGTCCATAGGCTGTCAGTCAGTACCTTTTAAAAACCTAAGCACACATGAATAGCTTTCTTGAAATGGTTAGTTCACTGCCACATTTTAGCAGACACTCCTATCAAGAGCAACGTACAGTCGTGAGTGCATACCTTTTTTGTCATTTTCCCTCGTGGGAATCAAACCCACAAAACCTAGCATTGCAAGCGCCATGCACTGCCAACTGAGCCACACGGGACCCTCAAAGCTTCTCAAATGAATGTCTCTCTTGCACTGACTCTATGCATACTCACAACACGATACACTGAGTGCACAAAACATTAGGAACACCTGCTCTTTCCATGACACAGAAAGATCAGATGAATCCAGGCGAAAGCTATGATCCATTTTTGACGTAATTTGTTAAATTGACTTCAATCACTGTAGATGAAGGGGAGGAGGCATAAAAGGCTCCCTGTTAACCAGAGACAATTGAGACATGGATTGGGTACGTGTCCATCCAGAGGGTGAATGGGCAAGGCAAAAAAATGTAAGTGCCTTTGAATGGGGTATGGTAGTAGGTGCCAGGCGCACCGGTTTGAGTGTGTCAACACCTGCAACACTTCTGGGTTCTTCACACTCTCAACAGTTTCCCATGTGTATAAAGAATGGTCCACCACACAAAGGAGATCCAGCCAAAATGAGAATTTGTTCTTAACTGACTTGCCTAGTTAAATAAAGGTATTAAAAAAATAAAAATAAAACATTTCATCTGGGGTACACGGAAAAGATGTGAATTAAAACCGAGGATTTACCTCTGCCTGAGATCATTTTCATGAAGAAGGATGAAAAGGTGAGGCCGTTCTATACCAACTGGTATCAAAAAGAATTGCTGGCCGTGCCTGCTTTTTGTAAAGTCTGAGCCTTGGGTCGAAAGGTGGGTACAGTGACCTGAAGAACATCAATCGTTCAGCTAAACGGCAAAACAAAACAGGGATCATATTGTAATGAAACGGGCAGGGAGCAGGCCTCGAACCCTCAACCTTCTAGCCTGAAGTCCAGCGCGCTATCGACTGTGCCCCAAAAGCATGCTCAAGCGGCAGAGTCGATATCCGCGGGGTAATTTGCACGTTACGATGCTTTACTTGCTGAACATGTCAAACTTTCGACTGTCTTTTCTGGGATGCCGAAAGTTATTCTGAATTGATTTGATATAACTTCCATCGCATCATCCGTAAAAAATGTCGATTAAAAGAGAGAGGTTGACGCAGGGCATTTTTTTTGCATGCGCTCAAGTAGGCTTTCCACTTTCCACCTGTATTTATTTAGCAAAGACGATAACACATAATCACTCTGGACAGACACAAGCAAAAACTCATGACATAAATGTTGCAGCAGCCTAGTCGACACCTAAACATTAGAAATCTGACATGGTGTATGGGATGAAAACAAGATCAGGATAAACTAATTGGTAATGTTATGTACGGTGCGTCAGTGAAGTGGATGATCAGGGCTGATCAGGGCTTTATTCAGTAACGTTTCTTGGGCTACTTTGATGTGTCAAGTGGACGGGATGTGCAGTCTGTTTAAAACGTTATGAATTTTGAGATGTCTGTGTTTTTCATAGAGAAACTCGTTGTCCAAACCTGCTATGTAATGGAATGTATCTGCTATTTGTATTTACAGCTAAATCCCCTCCGGTTCCCTGATTTAAGAGGTGATGACCACTCCAATCCACGACTATTGTCAACTCTCTCCTGACATGAACTGAGGCAGTGTCTCATGTGCTCGCTCATCTACTGGCATTATTGAATGTTTCCTCTCCAGTCTCCAAGCAATGTGAGTACCACTATCAATTTTCTGTCATTACTGTACATGGAGTCAATCACACACACAAACACAATCACATTATTACACATCAGTGATTTTACTCCTTGCTTGGACTAACTAATTCTTAGCTCTTTTGTCTAACTGTGTAGTGTGTCGTGTTATTGTTTGTCGTCTTCCCAGTCAACTCCTGTCCTGCACTGAAGTCTAGCCTCTGAACACCTCAACGCATGCCTCACACCCTCATTCAATTACCGCTGTGATTCCTTCCCAAAACAGTGTAAGGAATCCTCTCCTTCCCATTCCCCCGAAACATTGTGCTATAAATGCCTTTATTAAATGCTTTAGGTTAAAATCATTTTGCCTTTGACGATTTTTGAAACACACTCGTCTCCGCGGGTTCCACGCCAATACCGTGGGTATCCCATCCTCCTCCATTTGTCAAGTCACCAACCTCCACTGGTTTCATGATATATGTGTATTTTAGTCCATCTTGTGTTTCCGTTTTAACTCTGCATCGTTGGGAAGGGCTCGTAGGCAAGCATTTCACGGTAAAGTCTACACTTCACGGTAAAGTCCCGTTGGATTTTGCTAAGTGCTAGCACCACCAGGCTCCCTCTCTTTCCATAGGCGGTGAGGGGGGTCAGTGGTTCCAGATACTGGGATGGATCTCTCCCCACCACTACACTGGCCCTAATTAAGGCCTGAGAGTTTAATGGAGCAGGGAATTTTAGGATCTATTGATGAGGACAGATTATTGGCATTGGGATGGAATTCATAATTAGGTGGGTGTTTTGTATTTGTCCTATTTATCTGCATATGGAAGTGGTTTTTGTTTTGCTTATCCCAACTCCCAATGAGACCAGGGTCTACCTTTATCAGAGGGACTCTTGAGCAATTTGGGAATACGTGTCTTGCTCAACGGCACATAGGCAGATTTGTTACCTTATCGGCTTGAAGAATCGAACGAACAACCTTTCGACACTCTAACCACTAGGCTACCTGCTGCCTGAAAATGTAAGTGCATTTAATCATTTAAAGGAGCCAAAAGCTAACTAGATTTTAAAGGGACAGTAGCGGAAAAACACAACAAATCCTAATTGAGCAATGATTCCTCACCCAGTATAAACAGCCTCATTACCACCGAGTAAGAGAGAACGCTTTTGTTATCATTTGGATTTAAATGCTTGAGAGACAAAAAAAAAAAAGCTCATTAAATCTCCCATGGGATTGAAGTCAAAGGGTCATCAATGAGACATTATGTGACTAATAAGGCTAATTTGGGGGATTGTGTTTGGAGCCCGGTGTCCGGGTGGCTAACGTGTAAAAGAGTAATGACGTGAAGTTAATAGGAGAGTTAATTTAGTACTTGCCATTCAGCTACCCAGATTAATAGACTGGATGGATGAGATGAGCTATAGTAGATGAGTGAGAAATAATTACTTTGAAACAGTGCACTGGGGAGAGGGAATGTGAGATGGAGGAGGAGGAAGGGGAACAGGGAAAGAGGGTAATGGGAAGACGGAAAGGAGTGTTACCGAACATCTTTGGTACGAAAAATACATTGTTCTTCTCACTCCTGCCAAAGCCACTTTCTAAAATGGAGAAACAGTGAGTGATGCTTCTCTCTGAAGCATTTTATGTCATATTATTCCTTGCAGCATGCCATATTGAATAGATGAAATCCAAGGGTATACTACAAAAAAATTAAATACAATACAACATAACCTGCAACGGACTATTCAGTGTTCAAGATGAGTTGAGAATGGCTGATCCTGCTCCAGTCATTACCATGGTTCTCCCCAATTAAGGTGCCACCAACCTCCTGTGGTCAAAAGACCGATGAATGGAAAAAGATCAGAATTGGGCTGCCTGTGTAAACGCAGCCTAACTGCCATTCAATATCTATCTGCACTGCACAGAGTTTCGATAGCGGAGAAATGCTCTGGAGGTTTATACAGACATATTCATGTTGACATCAACTGATGAAGCCCCAGGGTACAATGTCATTTCCATTCCAAACAGTCATTTGTTGTATCAGAGAATGATGCAGGGAGAGTCATAAAGAAAACAATGAAAGAGGAGATACAAACAGAGGAAGAAAAAAAATACAACTTTAAATCAGAATATATTGTGAGACAGGGAAAATACAGAAAGATTGTAGGTGTGTGTGCGAGTGTGTGGGGGTGCATGCTTGCGTGTGTGTCTCAGATAGAGAGAGATCGAGAGAGAGAGAGAGAGAGAGAGAGAGGTGTGCGAGAGAGTCAGAGACAAGACACTCCGGGTAGAAATGGTGTTTTTTGTCGATGCGCTTGAGGAAACAGAGCGCGAGCGAAAACACTTTAGGATGGTGTTAGGCGCTGATTCAGATTTAATGTCCTAATATGTCAAGGTCGCTCCCAGCGGCTCCCTTCCCCAGGAAGACAAATGGAGAGCATCGGGGCAGACGCAGTGAGCAGACACCCGAGCTAAGAGAGGTGTAGGCAGAGAAGCAGTGGTGGAGGAGGAGGGGAATCGTTCAGCAAGGCCAGAGAATGCATTAGAAGAGCACTGCTTAAGACACAATGGTTCGAATGGTTGGAGTCAGAAAAGGCAACTTCAGAATGAAGAGGAATACAGTTGTCAGTGTACCAGAAAACCTTTTCTGTGTAATTGACTACATTGAAATGTACCCAAAACGGCCCATATTATAACATCATACCCATAGCTACAGTAATATAAGAACAAGTATTTTTTTAATCAAGTATGGTGTGTCATACCCCTGGTGTCATACACACGGCTAGAATGTAGAATGTAGCCAATCCAGAATCCAAACTAGCCGGTTTATAATGATCTATATGGCTTTGATGCATTACTGTACTCGGGATCAAGAGAACCATGCTGATTGAGACATGTCAGAGATTAAATGCAGAGCTGAAGATCTAGCGCTGACAGAAGACTGATTTGAAGTCAGGTTTCACACGTCTCGCACTTTGTGCACGTGCACTCTCTGTCTGTAATATCTAATGCCCTTGGATGTCTAGGGGATGTCTGGAATGTGTGAGTAGAGGAGCCCAGCTCACGCTCTGACTGGGGTTCAAATGAACCCTAATGGCAGAACAGAGATTAGATTTACACATGAAAGAGGCAGGGGGATAGCTAGTCTCTCTCTCGAAAAGAAATTCTATCTCAAGACTTTGATTATGGCTTGAGAGATCAGGGGATAGCCTAGATTTGGAGAAGGTGGAATTTGAGTTGAGAGCATGACTCTCGCTCAGTATTGCAAACACACAGAGGCAGAGACAGACGCTGTCAGTCTGAACCAGGTCCAGGCCACCAGACGGCCTCGTTGGACTGGCCATGCCGTTCGGTGATTGGGCCACACAGAGATCTCCCAGGGGACCCCCGTCTGGCTCATTGGGCCTGGGCGGGGGCCAACATCACAGACTGAGAAGAGGATTGAGCCATATCTTGCGGTGGAAAATCTGTCAGGCCATTCTCTCATCCAAACTCTTTTTTTTCTTCTTTTCTGTCATCCAAACCAAAAACCCACAACAAATCTGTCATCCTAGCCCAACCCACAACAACACAGAACCGCAAAATCTGCAGCAGACTGAAAAACCTCTCAACTGAAACTTGGGTAAAAGAAGTTGAGAAATGCTTCCTCTTTTAAGACATTATTAGTGCCTGGTATTATTGACTAATTAGTGTATTTTCAGAAAAAATGTGCGTAATTTGTGCAAGACATGTTTGCTATTGTGTACGATATAAGGGATCTTCATGACCTCTATCACTCTCCTTTCATCTTTTAGCGACGAAGACAGAGGAGCTTTACATATATAGATGGATCGTATAATTGTATTGCTGCCATTAAAATACAACCAAGGGTTGGCATTACCGTTCAAGCTGATTTGCAGAGTCATCAGAACAACACGCCAGAAATACTATCCGACAGATCATCCCCCATCCAAAACTAGAGTCGTATATATCTTGACTATGCAGAGGTAATGATGATTGGGCTAATTTGGGATATAGCCCTATTCTTTATGACACTGTCCTCATGCAGTCTATCAGCCAAAAAAGACAGACTCCACACCCTGTGAGTGTGTTTATTATGACAACCTTTACTTTTTAGTAAAATGTTAACTCCCTTGAGGTTAAAACCTATTTTGCAACCTATTTTGATCTTCACAATGTCATGCCCTGATCTGTTTCACCTGTCCTTGTCTCCACCCCCCTCCAGGTGTCGCCCATCTTCGCCACTTATCCCCAGGTGTGTTTCCTGTCAGTCTGTGCCAGTTCGTCTTGTTTTTTCAAGTCAACCAGCGGTTTCTCAGCTCCTGTCCCAACTACTCTGGATTATCGACCCCTGCCTGACCTGACCCTGGGCCTGCCTGCCGTCCTGTACCTTGGCCCAACTACTCTGGTTTATCGACCCCTGCCTGACCTGACCCTGGGCCTGCCTGCCGTCCTGTACCTTAGCCCAACTACTCTGGATTATCGACCCCTGCCTGCCTTGACCTGTCATTTGCCTGCCCCTGATGTTACAATAAAAATGGTTACTTCTACACAGTCTGCACTTGGGTCATACCTGAAACCTGATACACAATGTCCCCCTGGATTAGACTGTTCTGTCTAGTTATGGCTGCTATCCTATCACAAATGAACAGCTATCAAATTCCTCTGTCTGACTGGCATCTGTTCCTTACTGCGTTTAGGTTTTTACTAGACAGACAGGTCCTCGGAATCCATCCATCTGTTTACATATTTTTTTTTACGGAGGTACAATGGTTACAGTTGATAAATTGAGGACAGGCTGAGAGATACCCAGTAAAATGCTTTATATCCATAAAGAATTTTACTGGGTATAGCTCAGCCTGTCCTCAATTGGGCAGCGACATGATTGTGTCAACGCTGTATTGTCTGTTAAAACATGGGAGGGTGAATCGAGAGGGGGGCCACTTTCAAAAACCTGTCACATGTTGATGATGTGTACACTAAGGTCAACGTGTGAAGGACAAATGGGAAAGTAGAACCAAAGACAGTACATTATGAAGATAGGCAGAAACTGCTTCTCCCCGATCACACTTGCAGGCGATGTCACGGCGACGGTGGCTAGCTAAGCTCATGCGCAGAAACAGGTCATCGGGTCTAACTGTCATCAAATCAGACAGGCAAATCAAAGGCAATCCTTCGATATAAAGTTGTTTTTGACAAAAATGTAAACGTGTCAGTTGTCACTTTCACAAAGTTGGAGTAATAGCATGTTCAACTACTTAAGACATTGGCTCGAATCTAGGATGTGCCTTTAGTTTTCGAGAAAATTTCAACTAAGGAAGAATTTTTCACTTCTCTCATTGACTTCCCAAACCCCGGTTTGGCCTGCTTCGCAAGCACTTCCGTAAGTCTCGCGATGTTGCGGCTCTGGGTTTAGAAACAATGTGGTAGAAAAATAATTTACAAAAAAGCCAGACAAAACAAACAGCAATGTTTTTCTTTCAGGATATTTGTTTTGACTGAGATTTGTTTTGAAGATCCCCGTGACCTTGTTCTGACCTGTGAACACTGAATCTGTGAGGCTGTGAAAACCTGCAAAAGTCTATGAACTGCGATATCCTGAGGCCATTGACATGTATGTAAAACGTGTGAACCCATGTTGATAGCGGTTGGTCCCTGACCGTGTGAACTTTCCATGGCCCCGGGGTGACAGTACTGACGTGTAATGTCACCTGTATGTCTCACACCTCATAAAATGGCACCCTGCTGAGATGCCTGGAGAGGAGTTATGGTGGTGACTTCAAAACCGTGACATGCATGTACTCCAATAAAAAAATGTTGAAAAAAAGGTCACAACAGTAACAGTAGGAACCACTGAACTGAACAACACTAATGCAGTAACACCCACAGGTAGACCCATTTAGACTTAGGAAAACTGATCTATATACAACTATGTTAATCGACACTGAAGTATCTGGACACCAAAGAAATGGGAGAACCCAGAGCTTTCAACTGATCTCATGCCTTCATCAACGGGCATTGATTTGATGCCTCTCTGTCTTCCTAGCTCTCCCTTCCTCTCTTATCCTTCATTCCCTGAATGATGATAGAGAGGCGGTCGGATTTGGAGTTGGGCCATCTCGCTCGGCACAGCTTCATCAAACTATGACTCCAGACTCCCTGAGGAGTTGTTGGCCCCTGTGGGACCAGAGCCAGGGGGAGGGGACGACAGTGATGCACAGTGCAGTAGAAAGGCCAGGGAGGAGATGTACTGTACTGTACTGTCGGGGCCAGGAGTGGGGTTTCACATTAGATAGTGTCAGAACAGAAGAGCCAGAAGACAAGAGTAGAACAAAGTAGAGTTTGGGATGATGTCATTGGGAGAATACAGTAGCATTACTGGAAGCTAGAAAGACGTATACCCCCACATATATGCAAATGGCTACACATGAGAGGATATAAGAGGAGTTCCATTTACCCCTCTTTAGAAATGACACAATATAATCTAAATATAACAACTGTGACCCAAATATTTTAACATTCATAAATAATTAAACAATATTGAACTGTAGGAAGAGCGTAGATATCCTATGCTTAGTCATTGTCACTCACGCAGCGAGTATGCCACCAACACAGCATGCCATCTGAACCATCCGGGCAGCTAGCCAACAGAGAGAGTCAGGCCATGTAAGTGCACTCAGGAGTGGTGGAGGGGCACTCAGAAGTGTGCTACAGAGCCACTAGAACACAGTAATGGGTGGATGAGGGCCACTGTCAAAACACACACTGCTTATGAGAGTTCCCTCAGGCCCTTGAAACGT
Source organism: Oncorhynchus tshawytscha (assembly GCF_018296145.1). NCBI lineage: Eukaryota > Metazoa > Chordata > Actinopteri > Salmoniformes > Salmonidae > Oncorhynchus > Oncorhynchus tshawytscha. The sequence continues at coordinate 30,713,492 of NC_056438.1, forward strand.
TGCCTCTGTCCCTTTTTCTGGACATGCAGTATTCATGTGACTCCACATATTGCCAAGAGGCTAACGTTACTCACTTGGAACTACAAGTGAAGAATAGAAATGATGTCACCCATGTGACTCTCCCATCATTCTGGACAAAGGCAAGGATAAGCAAAGTGTTGGACAAATTAGTTATATCCAACATCTGAAATCGGCTCCAGAGGAGAGGCACCTTTCAGTACTGTACCATCAACCTTTTCAGGGGTCTCTCAGAGCAACAAGACAGGAGACATACAGTAGCCGGGTAGCATGAATCATTGTCAGTTCGGACAACCATGTTTTGGACGTTTCTGACACGGCCCCACAGTGACCCCCGAATAAGAGGCTGATACACAGGCCCATATGGATGCCCTCAGGGGCCCACAGGGCTCTAACCAGACACTATCTGACAAGTCCTTCTGTTGTCTGTCTGATATGGGATCCCGAACTGTCATATGGGCCCTGGTGAGTATGTGGCTACAGTGTGAACTCCAACATTGCCTCCTGCCGTGAACTATTAACTATTGCTCTTAAGTTTGGCCAGAAGCTAAACTTGCTGAACTGTTTAGCCAAATCATTGGCTAAACAGTGCAAGTCTAGCATTAGAGTATATTCTTTATGCAATAACTTATTTTCTGAAACAAGTTCCATTTGAAATGGGGGTTTGAACTTGCAACCTTCCGGTTACTAGTCCAACACTCTAACACTCTAACCACTAGCCTACCCTGCCGCCCCGAATTGGAAATGTGAATTGAATGTAGGAGAATATAACACAATTAGTTCTGGTAGAAGAAAATACAAAGAAAAAAAACCGCTTTTTTCTACCACCATCTCTGAAATGCAACAGAAAGGTCCCAGTTCTAGCCATCACTCTGGTTGTAATTACGGTGGTGTCCACAAGATGGCAGCAGTGTATGTGCAAAGTGTATGTTCAGACGGATAACTTGAAGTATGAGCGAACTACATGACATTTAGTGTGAAGTCACCCAGGTACATTTGGGCAAATCGTGAAGGAGACATTTGCATTCATATTACATATTTCTGCAAGAATTTCGTCAAATCTGTATACTTGGACTTTGATTTAGCTTTTCCAGTATTAGTAGCCATATTATAAGTTCAACATTTGCAAAACAGCCAGTTTTCATAACTTCATAACTTTGAATATTCTTATAATTTTTGTTCAAAAGGAAAAGGCATGCTGTCGCACAAATTTGGCAACTACATTTTGCGACAGGTACAGGGTTTTCGTATACTCCCGTAAAGCCCAGCTCATTGGCTATCTAGCTAGCTTTGTTTGACCCGATTGGTGCTTATTTGACAAAGTTAGAGTCGATCAAGTGAAGACCACCCTCGTTATTGGCGTGCCATGAAGGTGTGGCTCTCTGACCAGATTTGGTGTCCTATAGGATATACTACACCCCTAATGATATAGTGAAGTTTTGTTACCTTCTAGACTCTCTGAGGAATACATACGAACGTGATTTGACTGGTTGAAACAACATTTAGGGTTTGATTTTCACAGATTCCTTTCTTTGCAAATTGAACCGGTGGAAATACAAAATCGATTGTGCATGCTATATGGACCTTTTTAGATTATGAAGAAGGATTTTATCTAACATAACGACACTTCATGTTATCTCTGGGACCCTTTCGATGATAAATCAAAGCAAGTACACATTTCACCTTCAGGGGGGAATTTACCAAACCTATCGCGGTGAAAAGTGTTTTGTTGTTAGGAGCTCTCCTCAAACAATCGCATGGCATTTTTCCGCAGTAACAGCTACTGTAAATTAGACAGTGCAGTTATATTAACAATACTTTTAGCTTTCAGTAGATATAAGACACTTACTGTACATGTACCGACATTTAGTGAAATAAAATAAAATAGAAAATTAAAAAATTAAAAATAGTTGTTTGTCTAACATCTGCGATCGTGACACAAGGCGCTGCATGACTTACAACTGTCCCGTTGACGGGACGCCTATCCCTAAGAAGGCAGTTAACCCACTGTTCCCCAGTAGGCTGTCATTGTAAATAAGAATTTGTTCTTAACTGACTTGCCTAGTTAAATTTAAAAAAATGGTGTCTTCATCAGGTCAGAATAAGCAATGATTGTTATGTAAAACTATAGGATGTCATTTGAGACGGCTTAGATTCCAATTCAATGAAATGGACTGTGAAAGCAGAGTTGAAATGAGAATTTAAAATGATCTTATGATCTTCAGAAACTACAACCATAATGTTCTCTCTTTACCTCTAAATGCCTCCTTTTCAGGTCGAGTCGGCACTGCATGCAAATCTTTAAGAAACTACATTAAAAACTTCTCCGGGATAGGGGGCAGCAGTAGATTAGTAGATTTGGATAGAAAACACTGAAGTTTCTAAAACTATTTGAATCATGTCTGTGAGTATAACAGAACTTATTTAGCAGGCAAAACCCAGAGGACAAACCATTCAGCTATTTGTTTTTGAGGTCACTGTCTATTCAATGAGCTTTCATTGGGAAACCAGATTTCTAAGGGACTTGTTTGCAGTTCCTACCGCTTCCACTGGATGTCACCAGTCTTTAGAAATTGGTTGAGGTTATTCCTTTGTGTAGTGAAGAAGTATGGCCATCTTGAATGAGTGTCACTTGAAGTGGACTTTTTGAGAGAGGCGCATGACTCAAAAAGTAGCGTCAGTTTGTTGTCTTCCTGTATTGAACACAGATGTTTTTCTGGATCAAACGCGCCAAATAAATGGACATTTTGGATATATATCAACGGAATTAGTCAAACAAAAGGACCATTTGTGATGGTTTTGTTTGTTTACGGGACATAAATTTGTTTATGGGACATATTGGAGTGTCAACAAAAGAAGCTCGTCAAAGGTAAGGCATGATTTATATTTTATTTCTGCGTTTTGTGTTGCGCCTGCAGGGTTGAAATATGCTACTCTCTCTTTGGTTTACTGTTGTGCTATCATCAGATAATAGCATCTTATGCTTTCGCCGAAAAGCCTTTTTGGAATCTGACATGTTGGCTGGATTCACAACGAGTGTAGCTTTAATTTGGTATCTTACATGTGTAATTTAATGAATGTTTGATTTTTATAGTATTTTATTTGAATTTGGCGCTCTGCATTTTCCCTGGCTATTGGCCAAGTGGGACGCAAGCGTCCCCCCTATCCCAGAGAGGTTAAATAAACTACTTTTTTGCTTACGTTCCAAATAAAAATCTAATGTTCAATGTGTTTCCATCGCATTTTCAATTCTACCGATAGTTTTGTAACAAAATAGAAAATGTGCTATTTTGCATTACATAGCATGTGCCTACTCTGGTCTTGGTACATGTCCTCTATGCAACATCTCACAGATACAGTGTGGGTAGGCTCTGTGGGTAGGTTATTCTACATGATGAGATTATCATGTATAAGAATGAGATTATTTTGGGGGGTCAAACGGCAGTCAAGCAACGCTCATCATGTCACCAGAATAAAAACATTTATTGGAAAGGAGCATCAAGCTCATACCGTGCACTTCCACCACCCTGTGAAGTTCATCAAAACTTATTTCATCTGTAGCCCACTAAACTGAATGTTTTCCGAGTCGTAGTGGGAGGACCACACACCATATCATCGTGTGACTCCAAGTTTACTTCGATATGATGGTTATTCTATCAATATTTGCGGATAAAGACATTTCCACCACCATTTCTCGCATAATCAATTTTACAGACACAAAAAGATCCAACCATGTTGAACGAAAAAAAGATCCGTCGGTATTTCTAAAAGTGTCCCGAAACTTCCTGTTTCCATCACAGCTGTCGTTATTTTGTTATACATCATGGCTTTACTCGCATAAAAACTGTGGATGGAAACGTGGTTAGTAAGATACTTAATTGTTACCCAGAAATGGTTTCATCTTGATATATAAAGAGGAATGTGGAAATGTATTGAAAAAATGAATGAAATCCATTTAAAAAGAGATATGATACATGTGGATATAATTCTCCCACCAATTGCAAATAACCAAATTTTGTATTTTCCACATACACTCAAGAAAATGCACCTAGTTCTCCTAGTGCGCATAATTAAATGAATCAGAATCCAACATTGCATGTTCAATTTACTAATAAAATAGTTTCTTAAAACATCACCAACAAGCTCAATTTGAACACCAGAATGTGGTTGAGTACTCACTCAGCCACCCTCTAACATATGCAGGAGTAGAAAGAGGAACTATTTGCATACATCGCAATTATCATTGTCAACTTTTAACGTAATCCACATTGCGATGAAAATACACCTTGCGTTTAGGCCCAGCTGGGTACTTTTCCAGAAACCTTCGCCTCCACCCTGAAGCTCTTTAAGCTGAAGAGAAGTCGAAGCAAAGTTACTGTGACTCCATGTTAGCTCATTATAATCCCTGCCTGTTGGCTAAAGCTTATTAGCTTTAGCATAAATGGATGCTGTCTAGCGGGGGGTGGTGGAATCAGGGCAGGGTGGCGGTGATGGCACTTCCGCCATGACAAGTATCGCTCGCCCACCTGACAGCCACGGGGGTCTCAGGTAATTTGGAGGCGGAAGGAGAGGTGGTGGGAAAGAGAGAAGGAGGCAGGAATATAGAGAAGGGAGTGTACAGGTAGTTGAAATAGCATCGAGAGGTGAGTGAGTCACAGTCACCCGTGAGTCATTCTACCTGCATCAGGTTTTGATTAGATTAGGTATCCCCATCCACTCTGTGACACAGAATAGATTGTGCCTCATGCTGAAGAGAAAAAGGCTGTTGAAGTTTACTTATTATCTCAATGATAGCTTTTCAGTATGAACCCTTCTGTGAAGTGCCATCATAACGTATAGGGGAAATTGAAAGAGTGTGAAGCTATCTTGATCTATCGAAGCAGTGACTGTCCATCTACACAGTAATCTATGTGTGTGTGTGTGTGTGTGTGTGTGTGTGTGTGTGCATGAGCATGTGTGTGTGTGTGTGTGCGTATGTTTGTCCCTGCATGTGTGTGTATGGTATGGCGTTCATGCAAGTATGTGAGCATGTGTATGTGTTTATATCCCTGACGACCACTTCCTCATCCTAATGTGGTTTTAAGATGACTCTACCGCCACCAGCCTCCACCAATTGGATCCAGCTCACTGGAGGAGCTGACAGTGCTGTTAGAACCTCTCGCCATACCCCCTCCCCGAATATTTACATCCTTATGAAGACCGTTGGGAACAGGCGAAGCCAAGCTCCACATGCAGGTTTTTTTGTCATGAATCTTGTTCTGTAGGCAGCTCTGCAGAGTGGACACTAGATGTTTTTATACATTTTTACATTAAAGCCCATTTTAACTTTGCAGCTGTTCTATCTAAGGGGAAATCGCTCAGTTCTGCCTCCAGGACAAGACTCCTAACAATAAACGTCAACCCGTGCACCACACACTCCAGATATCGGTCATGACGGCTCATCCCTGTGTTCCATGCGCCTCAGCAAGCATGTGTGTGTGAGGGAGAGAGAGAGACAAATAAAAGAGTGAGATCATCCTTCAGGCTTTTATGCAGAATGCAGGAATCTGTGTACATGACTAAGTGCCATGGTAGAGAACACTTATGAGAGGGTCCATCTGTCTGGTGAATATCTCTGTGTGTGAGTTTTTACGTACAGTTGAAGTCGGACGTTTACATACACTTAGGTTGGAGTCATTGAAGCTTGTTTTTCAACCACTCCACAAATGTTTTGTTAACAAACTATAGCTTTGGCAAGTCGGTTAGGACATCTACTTTGTGCTTGACACAATACATTTTTCCAACAATTGTTTACAGACAGATTATTCCACTTATAATTCACTGTATCACAATTCCAGTGGGTCAGAAGTTTACATACACTAAGAAGACTGTGACTTTAAGCAGCTTGGAAAATTCCAGAAAATTATGTTGTTGCTTTCGAAGCTTCTGATAAGCTTATTGACATCATTTGACTCAATTGGAGGTGTACCTGTGGATGTATTTCAAGGCCTACCTTCAAACTCAGTGCCTCTTTGCTTGACATCATGGGAAAATCAAAAGAAATCAGCCAAGACCTCAGAAAATGAAGTCTGGTTCATCCTTGGGAGCAATTTCCAAACGCCTGAAGGTACCACGTTCATCTGTACAAACAATAGTACGCAAGTATAAACACCATGGGACCACGCAGCCGTCATACCGCTCAGGAAGGAGACACGTTCTGTCTCCTAGAGATGAATGTACTTTGGTACGAAAAGTGCAAATCAATCGCAGAACAACAGCAAAGGACCCTGTGAAGATGCTGGAAGAAACAGGTACAAAAGTATCTATATCCACAGTAAAACGAGTCCTATATTGACATAACCTGAAAGGCCTATCAGCAAGGAAGAAGCCACTGCTCCAAAACCGCCATAAAAAAGCCAGACTACGGTTTGCAACTGCACATGGGGACAAAGATCATACTTTTTGGAGAAATGTCCTCTGGTTTGATGAAAAAAAAAATACAATGGCCATAATGACCATCGTTATGTTGGGAGGAAAAAGGGGGTGGCTTGCAAGCCGAAGAACATCATCCCAACCGTGAAGCACGGGGGTGGCAGCATCATGTTGTGGGGGTGGTTTGCTGAAGGAGGGACTGGTGCACTTCACAAAATAGATGGCATCATGAGGCAGGTGGATGTGGACATATTAAAGCAACATCTCAATATGATAATGTTTCGTCTAGGTGGGAGGTGTAGGAGTCAGGAGAGCAAGGAATGTCCTGAGAAGTGTGTTTTAATGAGAAAGTCCACCAACACAGGAATGGCACAATCGGAAAAGGTACAACGCCCTCGACAACAGAGAACCCGTACAAACGCATGGAGGAACAAACAAAGTTCCGACAATCACACAAGTGTGTGAAATCCGTGAAAACAAATAACGGTATAACCTCACCGAGCACATCACATTGAAAGACTAATCCCGCACAAACGTAGGCAGGCAACAGGGTACATATATACACACAGAAATTAATGCAAATGAAACCAGGTGTGAAAAAGAACCATAGACAAAACAAACAGAAAAGGAAAAAGGGATCGGGGATGGCTAGTAGACTGGCAACGCCAAGCGCCGCCCGAACAGGGAGAGGAGCCACCTCCGGTAGAAGTCGTGACAATCAGGACATCAGTTAGGAAGTCGCAAATGGGTCTTCCAAATGGACAATGATCCCAAGCATACTTCCAAAGTTGTAGCAAAATGGCTTAATAAGGACAACAAAGTCAAGGTATTGGAGTGGCCATCACAAAGCCCTGACCTCAATCCTATAGAAAATGTGTGGGCAGAACTGAAAAAGCGTGTGCGAGCAAGGAGGCCTACAAACCTGACTCAGTTACACCAGCTCTGTCAGGAGGAATGGGCCAAAATTCACCCAACTTATTTTGGGAAGCTTGTGGAAGGCTACCCGAAACATTTGAACCAAGTTAAGCAATTTAAAGGCAATGCTACCAAATACTAATTGAGTGTATGTAAACTTCTGACCCACTGGGAATGTGAAGAAATAAATAAAAGCTGAAATAAATCATTCTCTACTATTATTGTGACATTTCACATTCTTAAAAATAAAGTGGTGATCCTAACTGACCTAAAACAGGACATTTTTACGAGGATTAAATTTCAGGAATTGTGATAACTTCTGACTTCAACTGTATATAAGGGAAAGACTGTGTTTGTTTGTGCTCTTTACCCATTTAGTGTCTTTTTGCTTTCTAATCTTGCAGCAAATTACAGAACATTGTAACTTGTCTTATCGTATTTTCTCTGAATCCCAGCAACCACTCCCAGGCATGTCGGCATAAGAGCGAAATTACAAAGACAAAAATAACTCATTGCCATCCTTGAAAATCGATAACGACGTGAGGTTTTTCCTCAGGCTTTTAACAACGCTAATCCCCCAAAAAAAACTATGAATGTCTTATCAAAAGACTCTTAAGGAAAGACACAACTATTAATATTACTGGCATTAGTCAGTAAGACTTATATTCACGCACTGCAGGGAGAGTTTAGGAACACTTAAAACTGACTCCATTACTGAAGACCCACAGAGCTTTAAATAAATTAACGGGCTTAAGTCATTCAGTGCATCAGTATCAGTAGTTTAGAGATCAGCAGAGCTGCCAATGAGAACAGGACAGCAAAGTGATTCACAGGAGTCTGGTCTTTGTGAGAAAGTTCTAAAAGCTAAACTATATATACAGGAGTATGTGGACACCGGTTGCAACACTCACTATCGAGTTCCAAAATGGCTCTGGAAGCAAAGTCAGCACAATAACTGTTCTTCGGGAGCTTCATGGGATGGTTTTCCATGGCAGAGGAGCTGCACACAAGCCTAAAATCACCATGCGCAATACCAAGTGTCAGCTGGAGTGGTGTAAAGCTTGTAGCCATTAGAGTCAGGAGCAGTGGAAATGCGTTCTCTGGAGTGATGAATCACACTTCACCATCTGGCAGTCCGATGGACAAATCTGGGTTTGGAAGATGCCAGGAGAACGCTACCTGCCTCAATGCATACTGCCAACTGTCAAATTTGGTGGAGGAGGACTATTGGTCTGGGGCTGTTTTTCATGGTTCGGGCTAGGCTCCTTAGTTCCAGTGAAGGGAAATCTTCATGCTACAGCATACAATGACATTCTACACAATTATGTGCTTCCAGGACCTTTCCTGTTTCAGCATGATCATACAGAAATGGTTTGTCGAGATTTGTGTGGAAGAGTCCTGACCTCAACCCCACCGAACACCTTTGGGATGAATTGGAACACCGACTGTGAGCCAGGCCTAATTGCCCAACATCTGTGCCCGACCTCAATAATGCTCTTGTGGCTGAATGGAAGCAAGTCCCGGCAGCAAATGTTCCAACATCTAGTGCAAAGCCTTCCCAGAAGAGTTTTAGCAGCAAAAGGAGGGACCAACTCCCTATTAAAGTCCATGATTCTGGAATGAGATGTTCGGCGAGCAGGTGTCCACATACCTTTGGTCATGTCGTGTATATCAATGTTCTCTTGAAGTCCTACCCTTTCCAGTCTCCAATAGAGACTATATTCTGACTGAAGGTATTTATTGCCTAATAAAAGGTATACAGACCAAACCTTGTTAGAGTTGCATTCATCCCCCTCCTCTCCCCTGTAACTGGTCCCCAGGTTGTTGCTGTAAATCAGAATGTGTTCTCAGTCAACTTACCTGGAAAATAAGCGTAACATAAAAAATCAAATACAAATGTTTTTTTTTTTAAGAAAATGAAAAGCTGCACACTCAACACTCTTAGAGAAAAGGATTCCAAAAGGTTTCTTTGGCTGTCCCCATAGGATAACCCTTTTTGGTCTCAGGTAGAACACTTCTGGGTTCCATGTAGAACCATCTGTGAAAAGGGTTCTAAATGGAGCCAATAAGGTTTCTACCTGGAATTAATAGGCTTCTTCTATTTGGGGACAGACAAATAACCATTTTAGATTCTAGATTTCACCTTTTTAAGTGTAGTAGCTACAACAATTTATTAACCAACGTTTCGATGGCAAGCTGTCTTCAGTTTCGAGTTACGGATTTCTAACTTTTGGCATTCGTGCAAAGTTGGAGTTCTCCAAACAAAAAGGGAACTCTTTGGAAGACGCAGTTCAGTGTTTCAATTTAAAGCTGAGAAATAGTTTCCAGTCCACTATAGGTCAGTGCTAGTGAGTACTACAGTAGAAGGATGAAAGACTAGGCGCACACCCTCCAAGTCATCTGAGCTAAAGCTTAAACATTTACCTTGGGAGCTAACTTCAGTCCTCAGGTCTACAGGGAACTTTTGCTCACCTAAGCAGTGGATATCATGATATCCATCACATCCCTCAACCCAGCCCTTCCAACTGCTCACCACAGCAAGCCTTGAGGGTCAGATGGGCATCCACCCACTTCAACCCTGCTGAATGGAGGCATACCACCCCCCCCAGAGATATCTCCTGACTGTGATCAAACAACCAATGTAAAGGGTACTACAACGTGAAAGAGCCAAGCCTGCAACATGAAAGGTGTCTTACTGCCTTTGAACCAGCTGATGGGTGCAGTAGTGTATGTATAACGAACTTCCGACTGTGCAAATCTCCACAGATGTACATGTGGATATGGAGAGGAATGACTGAGATTAGATCAAAGATGATTGAGGAATTTCAACATAAGAACCAGCAGATTGGACCGAGTAAGCCACTGTGGGATGTTATGACAAGTTGAACATTCTCTTACAGACTGTTCACCTCGAGCTAATCCCGATTGTTTGTCTTTATCGCCCTCTTACCTTCTCTATCTTTTCACCCTTTGATCCCATCAATTTGAACGGGACTGACAGATGTCAGAGAGGAGGCCTCCTGGGTAAAAGGCCCATGCTGACATCTGACAAACCAATCTGTCAGAGAAATCAGCTCTGACAACGGTTTTACTCTTCCTCGTCGCTGGAATTAATCAGATCTTATGTACTTCTACTGGTGTTCACCATGGTGGGTATTATGGTGCATTTGCTGGTGAGATAGGTCGAGTTATTTAGCCATTTAGGAAATGTTGGATAATACCATGGAGAATTGTCTCGTGTGAAATGATGCTAATAGAAGGGAATGTGCTGTGTAATGTCACATTTACATTCATTTTCATGATCAATGAAATTCCTGTGAGGATGGGTGGGGTGTTGGGGGGGGGTGAGTGGGTAGGTCTCATCTACCACATGAGTGGTTGTCAGAGTGTTGATGACTCATAATAACATAGTGATCCGTATCCCAGTGTGTCGAGCGTGCAGGTGGCGGGAAGCCCAATATGGAAACGCCACGGTGTCCACCGCGGGACGCCCTCAGCTCTCATCAGCATCTGCCACGTCTCCGAGAGGAGCGGGACACACCCCCGCTGGGCGCACACAAAGACACGCCACGCACACATACAAACACACACTCACTCACTCATGCTGAGCACACAGATATAAAAGATATACACCGCTTCAAATGAGTGGATGAGCCACACCCATTTCTAACAGGTGTATAAAATCGAGCACACAGCCATGCAATCTACATAGACAGACATTGGCAGTAGAATGGCCTTACTGAAGAGCTCAGTGACTTTCAACGTGGCACCGTCATAGGATGTCACCTTTCCAACAGGTCAGTTCGTCAAATTTCTGCCCTGCTAAAGCGGCTCGGTCAACTGTAAGTGCTGTTATTGTGAAGTGGAAACGTCTAGGAGCAACAACGGCTCAGCAGCGAAGTGGTAAGCCACACAAGCTCACAGAACGGCACGCCGAGTTCTGAAGCGGTTAGTGCATAAAAATCGTCTGTCCTCGGTTGCAACTCTCACTACCGAATTCCAAAACTGCCTCTGGAAGCAACGTCAGTACAATAACTTTTCGTCAGGAGCTTCATGAAATGGTTTTCCATGGCCTAGCAGCCAAGCCTAAGATCACCATGCGCAATGCCAAGCGTCGGCTGGAGTGGTGTAAGGCTCGCCGCCATTGGACTCTGGAGCAGTGGAAACGTGTTCTCTGGAGTGATGAATCACGCTTCACCTTCTGGCAGTCAGGTGGACAAATCTGAGTTTGGAGGATGCCAGGAGAATTGTTTGGGGCTGTTTTTCATGTTTCGGGCTAGGCCCCTCAGTTCCAGTGAAGGGAAATCTTAACGCTACAGCATACAATGAATTATTGACGATTCTGTGGTTCCAACTTTGTGGCAACAGTTTGGGGAAGGCCCTTTCCTGTTTCAGCATAACAATGCCCTACTGCACAAAACAAAGTCCATACAGAAGTGGCTTGTCGAGATCAGTGTGGAAGAACTTGTCTGGCCTGCACAGAGCCCTGACATCAAATCTATCGAACACCTTTGGGATGATTGCTCAACATCCGTGCCTGACCTCACTCCTGCTCTTGTGGCTGAATGGAAGCAAGTCCCCGCAGAAATGTTCAAACATCTAGTGGAAAGCCTTCCCAGAAGAGTGGAGGCTGTTAAAGCAGCAACGGGGGACCAACTCCATATTAATGCCCATGAGTTTGGAATGAGATGTTCGACAAGCAGGTGTCCACATACTTTTTGTCATGTAGTGTAAGTGGCAGTGAACACCTATAAAATGCAGTTCGGATGCGATTAATGACGTTAGACAATTTTGTTGTTTATGACTTTAAATTATTCTCCCTTTTACTTAGTGAGACTACGATAGAGTGGGTACTGGATTCTCCTCTCAGTCCAAACTGAAGTTCAGAAAAGCCCCTCTGTGCTGCTGTCCATGGTGCTGAAACAGCATTGCCTCCATTCCGGCTCAACCCACATACCACCATCTTGGCTCCATTCACTGCAGATGCATTCCTTCCCAGGTGTGAGCCAACAACCACTTCATCACCTTGTTACTCATTGTTAAAAAAGAAACGCTTGTGGAAAGCCCATTTAGATTAAAAGGGCCACACCGTGCCGGTCCTTCAATGAATGCTAAAAACATTGGGTGTTAAAAGCATTCAGCCTCATTTGTGTAATTGCATTAAAAGCACACTTGCCTCCTCGGGCTTTCTGAATTATAATGTCAAAATGTGCAGACAGCGGGCTTTTTGATACCGTGGCGGAAACGTATTAAGATAAAATACTTCTTGGCCGGCAATCAAAAGTGGCACAATTTGTTATTAGCCCACGATGCCGTGCATTAGGCCTAGTGGTCATAAAAGCCAGATGGCCACATAAAGATGGAGATTATGCCTAAACATGATGCCCTGATCATCATCAGTCAAACATCCTGGTCAAAGCCCTCTAGGAACATGCAGTAACTTAACCTGTTGCAGAGGTAATTGCACACAAAACACCCATGCAGAGACTCAGGCAGACACCAACTCAGTGGTAAGAGTGTCCACCCAGTGATTAGAAATTTGGGGGTTCGATCCTTGGTCGAGTCAAACCAAAGAATCTAAAGAAGGGACTTAATGCTTCTCTGCTTGGCACTCAGCATTAAATGAATTGTCCAGTCAAAATATCACTCTTAAAAGTTCAGATTCTGTTAACTCATACCCAACTAATGTTGATGACTCATCCTATATTTGTGGCCAAAGCATAAATTGGAGGAGGAAAAAAACACTTCAAAACCCTATCTCAAACTTGTATCTCAAACAGACCGTTTCAAAAATGCTTGCTATTTCCTCTAACAGGATGATGGCATCCTCCTGAGCAGGATGAGCTGGCCAATCAGTCTACTCATATTCATGTTTTATATTACCGCTATTCTGTTGTTGGGGTATGCCCACCATTACAACACATTAAAGCTGCTTTTTAACGTACAGAACTTGATCAAAGAAAAAACTATTTCACTCATATTGCAATTAATTATAGTCTATATTTCATAGAAATCTGGAAACACTGGACAGTTACTTTAAGGAGATGGATTGGTGCTACTGCCCTGCAACAGACTAGTGTCCTTTCCAGGGGGGTGTACTTGTACATTGAGCTGCCTCAGGCTACAGAAACAGGAGATAGGCTCGTACTGGCTCGGACAAAGATGAATTGTCCAAGGCTTAATTTACATACAGACACAGACACAGACACAAACACAAAGACATAAACACAGACGTACTATTGGATAATATGAGGCACAGAGGGAGGTGCCATTTGGAATGCAGCCCTAGAGACTAAAGACACGCCACTCTGCCGGACACCCAATTAGGAGATCTGTATTCCCCCCCTTAACTCCTAAATACAAGGCCCCCTTATGGTACTCCATACTCAATGGTAGCACTGTTACCATAGATCACACACACACCTCTGCTCCTTGCACAACAATCTGTAAATATACCAATTAAGAATGCAATGGATGGGGAAACGGCCCGCCGGAATCCACCTGTGTACCTGTGTGCCCTGACAGCGCACACGCGTGTGTGTGTATCCTGTATGTGTGTGCGGAAGCTTTTCACTTCACAGACAAGTACACCTGTTCATTACCACAGGGGGCTCGCGTCTCACACACACACACACACACACACACACACACACACACACACGCACACACACACACACACACACACACACACACACACACACACACACACACGCACACACACACACACACACACACACACACACACACACACGCACACACACACACACACACACACACACACACACACACACACACACACACACACACACACACACACACACACACACACACACACACACACACACACACACACACACACACACACACACACACACACACACACACTGACTGGAAAGGTTATGGTTGGAAAGGCTGTTGTAGTCAAAAGGAAAGAAAAACAGCTCTGACATCATGTGACATAGTCCCATTGTTCTGTTGTTGTATTGTTGCGTCTGTGATCTTTAAATAACCTGAGGTATGGCATCTGTCTCTAGAAAATATGCAGGTATTGTGTGTGTGTGTGTGTGTGTGTGTGTGTGTGTGTGTGTGTGTGCGCGCGCGCGTATGTATTTGGACAAGCCTGCTTGAGTCTGTGTGTGTCTGTGTCGTTTTGTCCTGTGTTTGTGCGTGTGCGTGCATGTGTGTGCGTTTGCGATTGCAACCTGAACGTGAGTGTACATCAACTCCTTGTGTGTGTCCACACTCTTCACCTTTGTGTGCACTACTCCTTAATGATAGGGCTAACATGCAGCCCCTCGCCCCCCAGTGAGTACACAGCCGTTTGGGGCCAGACTGTGTCAGGGTGTGTAAGAGTGTGTGAGGTGTGAGCAATGGTGCTTAGAAATAGGGAAAGGTGTTGAGACACTTGACATTTCCGACTGTCACCAACAGCCAGGAAAGGGGATTTAAGAGATGCACTTATAATGCCTCAGCAGCTTTATTTCTTTCTCTCTCTTCTCTCTTTCCTCTTCCTTTTTCTCTCTTCCTCTCTCCCTCCTCCTTCCCCCTCTCTCTTTTTCTTGCTTTGTGTCTCTCTTTATATATATATATATATATTTCTTTCCCTTCTGCGTCTTTCTTATTAAACTGACAACCATAGCCCAAAGCTCCCCCTTACAAGACTGAATTAGACCGAAGGGCAGATAATCAAATCGGGAAGCTTCTTACAATTGAAGTGCATTGTTCCTCAGGACGTACGGAGGCACTTTCACATCAATAACTTCATGATTTTGTGTTTTCTTAATAAAAGAGACAAATCAAATGAGGCTCGGTGGTGAAGAACACTTCAATCAGACCCACCGTGTTGTGGTGTGGAATCAAAATGGCCAACTTAAACGGGTTGCTTCGAACTTTAAGGCTTCATCACTTTTCAAGCTGTACAAAAATGTCCCCTTCTAAACCGACACAGTAGAAAGTAACTGCCTAACTCATTAAAGAAATGAAGTAGTGGCTACTCAAACATCTCCAATGGTCAGCAGAACTCAAATTGTAAGCGTGGTACAAACTCATATGTCAATAAGATTTCTTATCGCTTATTGTTTTGAGTACTGTTAACAAATATTTGTTTATTGAGTAAATATAGTTATGATTGATTCTATTATGTTTTACATCTTTACTTCAAATAATAATGTAGTAGTCAGACACGTTGATATTTGAATAAATATATATATTAATGCCTGTTAAGGTGGGCTAAAATGACAATTTGTCAAATATATAAAATAATATTAAACATTAAGCCACCGAAATGTACTTATCAGAATTACGTAACACTTACACTTGGGTAAAAAAATTATAGTGAAGGTTAATAACTTAAGCAGAAGGCACCCAACATTGTTATGTGTGAGTGTTGAAGTAACTTCAATCATTATAGTTCAGAATCCAGTGTCAAAAAGTTCAGAAACGTTTTTACAACTTATTACTTTAAGTATTGAACACGGAGAGTTGTTATTTCTTACATTGTTACCCCAGGAAATCTTAGGTTTTATTACATACAGTTGGGAGGAACTATTGGATATAAGAGCAACGTCATCTCACCAACATTACGACCAGGAAAACAACTTTCCCGAAGGGGAACCTCTGTTTGGTCCACCACCCTGGACAAGGGATCAGATCCCAGCCAGCGACCCAAAACAACCGCGCCGCAGAAGGGGAAGACGGAGCGATCTTCTGGTCAGGCTCCGTAGACGGGCACATTGTGCACCGCTCCCGAGCATACTACTCGCCAATGTCCAGTCTCTTGACAACAAGGTAGACAAAATCCGAGCAAGGATTGCCTTCCAGAGAGACATCAGAGACTGTAACGTTCTTTGTTTCACGGAAACATGGCTCACTCAAGATAGCTATCGGAGTCGGTACAGCCGCCTGGTTTCTTCACGCATTGCGCCGACAGAAACAAGCATCTCTCTGGTAAGAAGAAGGACGGAGGTGTATGCCTTATGATTAATGAGAGGTGGTGTGATCATAACAACATACAAGAACTCAAGTCCTTTTGTTCACCTGACTATGAATTCCTCACAATCAAATGCCGACTGCATTATCTACCAAGAGAATTCTCTTCGATCACAATCACAGTCGTGTATATTCCCCCTAAAACAGGAAGCACCCGTGCTTATGTCTGTTCAACGCTGGTCCGACAAAACGGATTCCACGCTTCAAGATCGCTTCAATCACGTGGACTGGGATATGTACCGCATAGCATCGAAAAACAAAATAGATGAATACGCTGATTCGGTGAGCGAGTTTATTAGCAAGTGCATCGGTGATGTTGTACCCACAGCGTCTATTAAAACATTCCCCAAACAGAAACCATGGATTGATGGCAGCATTCGTGCAAAACTGAAAGCGCGAACCACTGCTTTTAATCAGAGCAAGCTGACCGGAAACATGACCGAATACAAACAGTGTAGCTGTTCCCTCCACAAGGCAATCAAACAAGCTAAGTGTCAATATAGAGACAAAGCAGAGTCGCAAATCAACGGCTCAGACACGAGAGATATGTGGCAGGGTCTACAGTCAATCACGGACTACAAAAGGAAAACGCCCAATTTTTCAGTTTTTGATTTGTTAAAAAGGTTTGAAATATCCAATAAATGTCGTTCCACTTCATGATTGTGTCCCACTTGTTGTTGATTCTTCACAAAAAAATACAGTTTTATATCTTTATGTTTGAAGCCTGAAATGTGGCAAAAGGTCGCAAAGTTCAAGGGGGCCGAATACTTTCGCAAGGCACTGTACACACAATCTCTGTAAATTCCCCTCTGATTCTCCATTCCAGGACCACCCCAGGACCACCCCCTGCTCTACTCTCACTACCTCTAATCAGGATTGGGTATCTTACTTTCTCAATGCAGTTACTAGTTACCCATCCAAAATTGTAATCAGTAATGTACTTTTGGAATACCCAAACTCAGTAACGTAATTAGATTACTTTGTTACTTTTGGATCACTTTCCCCTTAAGAGGCATTAGAAGAAGACAAAGCGGAACCATCAAACGCATTCGGTGTGTCATCATAGTGGTCTCTGACACAAGGTCAGAATTGCTAAGGTGGAACAAACTTAAACTTGTGAATTTTTTCAATGCTGAATTGAATGTTATTGAGAATGTATCTTTTTCAATTTCTGAATTTAAAGTAATCCAAGAAGTAATGATCTAGTTTTTCAAAAATATCTGTAATCTGATTTCAATATTTTTGCTGGTAACTTACAGTTAGAGTTTTTTTGGTAATCAGATTGCATGTAATTATTCCTCTAATATACTATAGCTCAGCCTTTTGCTCATTGTGAACTGCTTTTTAAATCCTTTTTGTTACACATTTCTTTTTAGCACACCATCTCACAGCCCTCTCTCAGAGACAAACTCTGTAACTTTCTAACTCCTGCAGTAGGCTCCTCTCTCCCACTGGAGCCAAGCAGGCCAGGGAGGTCTTAAACCGGCCCTTCTCACCTAGGGCCCTGGCCACCAATTAGTCACTTGGGGTCATGGATGCCAGGGTCCTTATCGCACCGTGGTGTCAGACATTTTTTTTTACATTTTATACCTTTATTTAACTAGGCAAGTCAGTTAAGAACAAATTCTTATATACAATGACGGCCTACACCGGCCAAACCCGGACGACGCTGGGCCAATTGTACGCCGCCCTATGGGACTCCCAATCACGGCCGGTTGTGATACAGCCTGGGTTCGAACCAGGATGTCTGTAGTGACGCCTCTAGCACTGAGATGCAGTGCCTTAGACCGCTGTGCCACTCGGGAGCCCAATCACAGGCAGTCTGCTTGGGTCCCAGATCCCCAACTCCTGCCTCCACTTCTTAGTGTCCCTCAAGTAGTGACAGAGATCAATCATATCTCTGAACATGCGGCGTGGTGTGCGTGTATAGAAAACACTACCTTTCCATGTTCACTTCAATCCTGTGTGTGTCAATGAAGTATCCTTATGTGTAACTCTGAGGTTGCCTCATTCCCCTCTCACTGAGGGTGGTGCAAGCGGGTTACAGATCATCCAAAACGTAAACTCGCTCTTTTTCACTTGAATGTACTGATGTAAAGGCTCATAATAATGGCTGGGACGGAGCCAATGGAGTGACATCAAACACATGCGTTCCATGTATTTGATACCATTCCACTGAATCTGTTCCAGCCAATAGCATGAGCCCGTCCTCCCAAATTAAGGTGCCATGAACCTCCTGTGGTGATGGTCCTCTCAGGAGGGTCTGTACAGCCGGTGTCTGTGGTAGGGGCCACCAGGAGGATGTCTGCTTGGATAAGGCTCAGTGGGTGGCGGGGCCCAGGTCACAGTGAGGTTAGTAGACCAGCCTCAGGGCTCTTATCGCAGCCACTGCCACCGCTGCTTGCACAGCTAAAAGGTTGATGGAACAGGGCCGAGCACAGACGGGACAGGGCCTGTCTGTTTCTGTGAGGTGCAGATGTAATGAGTCTATTCTTCATCTCTTCTTCTTTATGTCTCTGGCTAACATCTTCCTTTATCTCTGACTACTACTCTCCAATGCAATCTTGCAGTGTTTCTTCTTTACTTGGTTCTTGATTCTCTCTCTCTCTCTCCTTCCCTCTTTCCCTCTCTCCTTCCCTCTTTCCCTCCCAGCCAGGTCAGGTTTCTGTAACGGTCACAGAGGGAACAGTGCACTTCTCTGGCAGAGACCAAAACAAACAAGCGAATATTAAAAGGCAGAGATTTATTGGCCGAGAGGATGCGGTGAAGGTTTAATAGTCCACAGCTGGAGGGTAGAGAGAGGTCTGTCCTTACAGTCACACACACACACACACACACACACACACACACACACACACCCTGAACCAGTGACTTACTGTCACACACTACATGACCTGAACTATTGACTCTGTGCTTTGCAGACTCTAATTGTAAGATTACGTATTATTTAGTAACACGGTAGCCTAGTTGGTCAAGTCAAAAGTCATCTATTCATTTCCTTAAAACCACAACACCCTTAGGAACCATACACCAACATGTGCAATTTTTAATCATCATTACCACATTCTTCATATCTAGCCCACCCTGATTGAGAAAGTTAAGTAAAAAAAAACATTTATCTAGGCAAGTCGGTTGAGAACAAATTCTTATTTACAATGACGGTCGAGGAACAGTGGGTTAACTGCCTTGTTCAGGGGTAGAACGACAGATTTTTACCTTGTCAGCTCGGGGATTCGATCTAGCAACCTTTCGGTTACTGGCCCAACACTCTAACCACTGGTGCCCCATGTATAGGCCTACACTTCCCCTACCTCCTCTCCTCTGTGATAAATATTACATTAAGGGCAGGACTCACGGCATGGTTGAGTCCAGGGCAGTAGCGGTCCCCGCCGCCATATTTCTCATCCTAATGTGATGCTTCTTTAATCAATAAAGCTATTCTACACCGCCTCTACATCATAGGAACTAACCGGGCCCTCGTCAGCTCCCTGTCGACAGGTCTGCCAACAACCACTGGCCCCAAACTAGCCACTTTATTTATGCTTAACTGCATTAGATTTTATTGGCATTTGGGCGCCTTAAATCAGTTCAATTAAATTCCTTTGCCTAGGCCCTGAGTTGTGAGATCTGCCATGAGAGAGAGAGAGCGAGCGAGAGAGAACAGAGAGAGAACAGAGAGAGATATTGTATGCAGCTGCAACAACGTCAGCAACTTTTCCCCTGCCGAGAGCACCAAGTGGGATGTTTAATATGACTACTAACGGTTAGAGGAGATAACAACAGCAACAGCTAAAAAGAAGGGACTGTTAGCGCCATAGGCTAGCTAGGGCTTCAGCAGGCGGCAATAACTACCTGAAATTTGTCATGATTACATTTCTCTCTCATAACAGCGGGAACCATTTCAGTTGACACGCTGTCATTCGTTTTCAGTGTGGCGCTTCCTGAGGGGAACGTTTTGGGGAAGCGACTTCCTGGGCTGGTGAGCTGCTGTCATGGCGAGGGCAGGGGTGTGCGAGGGGTCTCCAGTGTGTTATTAGAAAAGACGAGAATGGCCAATACAGAGCCTATCCCTCAATGTGCCCGACATCATGCAGGGACCTTTCGACTGTAAGGATTATCACCGTGTGATAAAGAAAAATCAAGTTATCTTCCCTCATTCCCCTTCTCCATCTCTCTCGGTCTCTGTCTCTCTCACTCTCCCTCACTCAATCTCCCTTTGTCACTCACACACCCATTCTCTCACACCCAAAGTTCCATTAGAGTAGAAGTTATAGAATCTCAAAGTGAGAATCAGTCATGGGACAGCGGCCATACTGAAAAGTGCACATCTCAGACAGTGCCGTGAAATGGATTAGCAGAGAATGAGAAACCGGAGGGAGCGAGAGAGCGAGAGTAGGGAGAGAGGGGGGCAGAGGGAGAGGCAGCGGTAGAGTGAGATGGTGAGAGAGGAAGAGAAAGGAAGAGAGATGGAGAGAGTTAAAGGTATAAGAGAGAGAAAAAGAGAGAGAGACATAAAAAGTGAGAACGTGAGTGGTCTTGAACCAGAGCCAGGCCGTATCCCATCCAGCGATTGGCTGGCCTATATGGGAAGTCTAGGTGATAAATCACACATCAGCGCTAATGGGAAAACTGTCTCGCTGACAGCCAGGCCAAGGCGGCGGGTATCAATTTCACAATAAACATATGCAGCGACCGACTCCACAAGACAGGGATTTCTCCAACAACAACATCATGAACGAGTACACTTCCATCTTCCCATCGTTAAAGGTAAAAGCTCCACACACACCCATTGGCAAAATCCTCCCTGATTTATTTTTTGGGTGGGTTCAAAAGCCCCCATGATTCAGTCCAAACCAACCAGCCAACTGCAAAATGAGCATTACGAGCATCACGTAATCGCTACGTGATTGTTTAGTTGTCATTCATTTCATCAAAGTTTTCTCATTTCAACGATAATCAAATGAAAGGTCCAAATGACATGGCATTTATGAGAATGTTTGAATCGTATAATCCGCGGTTAAGGTTGTTCATTTCGATACAGATCAACCGAAAAATAGTTTTCTCTTCGGAACGACATACTGTTCATTAACGTGTCTTTGTTATACATTTCCACATGGTGGTGGTTGTCTCGGGCTAAAAAAGAAAAGCCAAGATGACATTCCCACCCCAGCTAACTCCATTAGAGACAATTCCCTTAATGCTACATGGAAATAAACAGTTCTGTTGACAGTGCTCTGCGGCACTCGTTTGTCTTTCCAGCCCTCTAGAAAACATTAAGAGAGTTGAAGCCAGGGGAAGCAGGCATTAGCCTTGATGTATCAGAATGCCTGTGGTGGTTCGCAACGTGGCATCAGGCCATCTGGGGATGGAGAATTAGAAACAGAGGACTCGAGGAAAGGGAACAGAACATGGGGGAAAAAAAGGAGACGAAGGAAGAAAGGCTTAGTTCAAAACCGTGGGGGAAAAGAAGTTATTCTGAACTGATTAGGCCCATTTTTGAATACTTCAAATGAGAAAATCTCCTTTCATTTTCGGGAAACACTTGCAAGCAGGTAACATTAACATTTGAAGAGAAACGTTCAAGTAATGTTACAGTCAAATTCCATGCACCGTGCATGCTGACTGCAGAGTAGAAATCGTGTGGAGGGCACATTACAAGTAGACTGGCACTGAGGGTGAGGGTGAGGGTGAGGACTGTGTGGTGCAACATGGCAGAGGTAATAGGCAGAGACAGGAAGGTTGTGAGTGGCTTTCATGGGAGACTAGGTAGTACAACTCCAGAGGAACGATGTGGTTTATTAACTCTTTCATTTCAGGAACCTAAACACCGGGCTGGTTAACAACCACTATCCTGACTGACTTCACTGCATCATTTATTTAAAAGACATTTGGGTCTAAAGTGGGAAAACAACACTCAAGAATCACTCTTCTACAGTCTCTTTCTATTCACTGTCAATAGTGGTTTACGAGGGCACTGCCGAGTGCACTAAGACGTAGTGAACAGACGAAGGGCAGCTGAATTACACTAAACTAGATTAGAACGTCGCTTATACTGGTCCCATGTTGAAGACATCATACGTTGGCAACCTCAGGCAGTGGATGTTCTCCTGAAGTGTAATCTTTCCACACATGTTCATTTGTATGCCAGGGCCCTGAAGACAATCTGTGAAAGCTGTCAAATCAAATCAAGTGTTTTTGGTCACATACACATGGTGAGCAGATGTTAATGCGAGTGTAGCGAAACGCTTGTGCTTTTAGTCCCGACAGTGCAGTAATATCTAACAAGTAATCTAACAATTCCACAACAACTACCTTATGCACACAAATCTAAAGGGATGGAATAAGAATATGTAAATATATGGATGAGCAATGACCGAGCGGTGTAGGCAAGATGCAGTAGATGGTATAAAATACAGTATATACATACAGTATGAGATGAGTAATGTAAGATATGTTAACATTATTAAAGTGGCATTATTTAAAGTGACTAGTGATCCATTTATTAAAGTGGTCAATGATATCAAGTCTGTGTTAGTAATGGCTATTTAACAGTCCGATGGCCTTGAGATAGAAGCCATTTTTTAGCCTCTCGGTCCCAGCTTTGATGCACCTGTACTGACCTCGCACTCTGGATGGTAGCAGGATGAACAGGCAGTGGCTCGGGTGGTTGTTGTCCTTGATGATAGTGTTGGCCTTCAAATCAAATTGTATTTGTCACATACACATGGTTAGCAGATGTTAATGCGAGTGTAGCGAAATGCTTGTGCTTCTAGTTCCGACAATGCAGTAATAACCAACGAGTAATCTAACCTAACAATTTCACAACAACTACCTTACACACACAAGTGTAAAGGGATGAAGAATATGTAAATAAAAATATATGAATGAGTGATGGTACAGAACGGCATAGGCAAGATGCAGTAGATGGTATAGAGTACAGTATATACATATGAGATGAGTAATGTAGGGTATGTAAATATATAAAAGTGGCATTGTTTAAAGTGGCTAGTGATACATGTATTACATAAAGATGCCAAGATGCAGTAGATGGTATAGAGTACAGTACAGACATATGAGATGAGTAATGTAGGGTACGTAAACATTATATTAAGTAGCATTGTTTAAAGTGGCTGGAGTTGAATCAGTATTTTGGCAGCAGCCACTCAATGTTAGTGGTGGCTGTTTAACAGTCTGATGGCCTTGAGATAGAAGCTGTTTTTCAGTCGCTCAGTCGCTTGTAGTCCTGTGACATCGGGTGGTGTAGGTGTCCTGGAGGGCAGGTAGTTTGCCCCCGGTGATGCGTTGTGCAGACCGCACCACCCCCTGGAGAGCCCTGCAGTTATGGGCGGTGCAGTTGCTGTACCGGGCGGTGATGCAGCCCAAGAGGATGCTCTCAATTGTGCATCTGTAAAAGTTTGTGAGGGTTTTAGGTGACGAGACAAATTTCTTCAGCCACCTGAGGTTGAAGAGGCTTTGTTGCTCTGTTGGCTGAGGCATAAAAGCCTGTAGCGGCTCCCGGACCTGACGTCATTTCACCTGACACAAAAAATCCCCAAAACACTCCCTGGTGCTTCCCTTAGGTGAGGCGTTATTCTTTAACGAGTTGCTCTGAGAGTCGGGAAGCAAGTACAGGGAGTGTTTAAATAAATAAACAGAACAATAAACACGAAACACAAACATGAAACTGAAACAGAAACAATAATGCCTGGGGAAGGAACCAAAGGGAGTGACATATATAGGGGAGGTAATCAGAGAAGTGTTGGAGTCCAGGTGGGTCTGACGACGCGCAGGTGCGCATAACGATGGTGACAGGTGTGCGCCATAACAAACAGCCCGGTGACCTAGAGGCCGGAGAGGGAGCACACGTGACAGTAACGAAACATGGAACCCATGAATAGAATGCCATAAAGAAACCATGTTATAAATATAGAATAATGGTTGTTGATGGCTTGAAATATGTTATTTGAGAAGATGCCCCATGAAATAGTGATGGCTAAATAGATACATATACAAACTCTCTATTTCAGTGTGTATCTCAATCTTTCTTTTTCTCTTTCGCTCCCTCTCAAACACACTCAGCAGTCAGCAGGGCAGTGTATCGATCGTGGCTGGGAGGTGTTTTTTATCACCTAGCAGCAGCAGCCGCAGCAGCGGTGGTGGTGGTTGAGGGGATGAAGAGGCACTGTGTGAGCTGTCCTTCACTGACCCCTATATTTTAGTTATCACACCTACCCTCAGCCTGGCCCTGAACACTTTTAACACACACATGGACACACACGTACACACACACACAGACACCGCTACCCATCCCCCTCTCATCAGAGAAATGTGCACCACATCGACCCACTGCAAATAATTATCCTAATTCCCTCCAACCATCCAATAGTCTTCAAGTATGCGATGCATCCTTGCTCTCCCCGAAGACTCCCAGCCCACATGATCCCTTTCCCCAAAGATTTCTCCTCAGCAGCTAAAGAATTCATATTTGGAGATGAGTATAGGAGTGCATGAGAGGGAGGAAAGGAGTAGGAAATATGATATCTCTGAGCACGACCAAATGCTGCTTTGATTAAAACACCAGTATAACTCATTTTGGGAGGCGCTGAATAATCTGCTAAGAAGGTCCTGCTTATTTAAGAACCAAACCCTGACTAAATCAGGTTATGTTGTGACATTATATGACAGTAAACGAACCAGAGAGGGACCATTTGGACCAGCTTAGAGAATGGGAAGGAGGGAGAAGGTCTAAAACTTTTTAATTCCTGAACAAAGACATGTTATTCTGGCAATATACTATAAACTCCATTATAAACTGTGTGGTTCGGGCCCTGCATGCTGATTTGCTGAAAGCCGTGGTATATCGTACACCATGGCTATGTCAAAACATTTATTTTAAATGCTCTATTTACGTTGGTAACCAGTTTATAAAAACAATAAGGCATCTCTGGTGTTTGTGGTGTATTGCCAATATACTATGGCTAGGGCTGTATCCTTAGATGTGGTATATTGGTCATATACCACACCCCCCCCAGGCTTTATTGCTTAGTTATAAAACGGGTTGGTTGGATCCTGGATCCTGATTGATTGATATGCAGGAGTTGTGGAACAACAACTCCCGCTAAATACCATGATATGTTAACGTCATAATTCCACTGTCCTGCAGCCCAGGCAGGAGGAAATTGATAAACTTCATTTCCTTTGGGGAAAAAAGCATCTGCACATCATCTTCCCATGCTGATATTTGTTTTGCAACAGTTCGGGGTTGTACAGTGCTTAATTTGAGACGGATCCTGCCGGAACATCTGTAGTAGTCTGTAGACTACCAAATATGTTATGAACTTCCAAATAGGCCTATTGAGCGAAGAGCATTGTCATAGAATGTAACACTTGAAATAGATAAGCTTTTGGCACGAGCGCTCCGGCAAACGCCGGTGAGAGAGCTGCACGTCATTGGGCGAGTCAGTGAAACTGGAAATCTTCTTAGCATTGGTGGAAAAAGTATCCAATTGTCATACTTGATTAAAAGAGAATATACCTTTAATAGAAAATGACTCAAGTAAAAGTAAAACCCAGGAATATACTACTTGAGTAAAAGTCTACAAGTACTTGGTTTTAAATATACTTAAGTATCAAAAGTAGAAGTATAAATCATTTCAAATTCCTTATATTAATCAAACTAGATGGCACCATTTTCTTGTTTTCTTTTTATTTACGGATAGCCAGGGGCGTATAACCAGGGGCGTACTCCAACACTCAGGCATCATTTACAAAAAAAGTGTGTGTATAGAGAGTCAGTAGTGGATGACCAGGGATACTTTCTTGCTCTCTTTAGGAATGTAGTGAAGTAAAAGTTGTCAAAAAATATAAATAGTAAAGTACAGTACAGTAGAACTTAAATGTATGTTTGTACTTTACACCACTGTTTCATCCTCATATTGTACAAATGTTTTTATTAAAATAATATATTTAATGAAAAAATGTCATTCATATTTTTATAAATATATTGGCAACCATTTTGTAAAAGCAATAATTTGTTTTACAAAGGAGACTTATCCCAGGACAGCTCCAGCTATGCTGTGTTGTTGTTATGGGTCGCCACGGTGACGGCAGGGACAGCGAGCTAGTTTCTTGGCATATGAGTGGGCAGTGGCTGTAGCTGGGTCTTCAGGGATAGTCCCTGGCCTGTGTCAGTGCTGGCTCCTCCAGCCTGGCCCTGCTCAGTATGTTCTCTGCACAGACCATACAGCACAGACCTGGGCAGCTGTCTCAAAACAGAGCAGCACAGCACACCTTCTGCACATACAGAACTAACATCAACAACATACACGCTGAGGGTTGACGAGATATTAACTGCTTCTCTTGTAGTATTATGAGAATACCTACAATTCCAGATTGTAACATAATAACATGCAGCCCAGACACCCACACATACCCCACAACACATGCCACCAGGGGTCTCTTCACAGTCCACAGGTCCAAAACAAGGAAAAGCACAGTATTATAAAGTGCCATGATCACATAGAACTCCCATGTCCAATAAACTCAAGCAAAATGACCTTAAAAAAAAGGATAAAACAGGATCTCATTGCACAATAGGGACTGTGAAATGACACACACACACACACACACACACACACACACAAACACATAGACACACCATCACACTCTAACACCCAATCGACACACACATTATTCTTTAGATCTATAGTTTGTATATCGTTGTATTTAGTATTTGTGACTGTTCTTGTCGAGCAACGTATCAGTGTTTTGTTACTTGTAGTGTTTTATATTCTTGTGTGGACCTCAGGAAGAATGGCTGATTCTTGGCAAAAGCTAATAGGGATCAGCCCCCCCCAGCCCCGTCCATCCCTTATCTCTCCTTACCCCCCACAATCCCTCCCTCTCTGTCCCACTCTCTCTCTCCCGCCATTCAGGTGCAGGTCAGTGGTCTTGCTTGATGGGTCCTGAGCCAGCCCCTTCACACTGGTGAGGAGGATTGTGGGTAGGCTGCCAGCTCTGTGGTGCATGCTGGCAAATGGGCTAGCTGCTCGCTCTGATGCTGAAGAGGATTCAAACGTTGATCTCACCCCGACGCTCCTCACCCTTCGCCCTTCACCTCGACCTAAAAACAAAACCTCACTCCTTGTCAGTCTCCCTTCAACCTTCACCCCTATCACCCATCTAAAATGTCTAAAATATCTTTGAGGAAATGGGGTTTCACAGAAACATGATAATAAGGTTTAAGATATGGTTTAGCAGATTCCTTACACCCCCGGTGTGTGCTACTGTACCTCTTAATCTCTATCACTGTATATCTCTCGCCCCTAGTCTCTCTCTCGCTCTCTCTCGCTCCCTCTCTCTCTCGCTCTAGCGCTCTCGCTCTCTGCTCAAAACATACCCCAATAACAAACTGACTACCCCAAATGTTCTCCCTTGCACAACAGAATGTGAAACTTAACGAGGTTGTTAATGTGATAATGACTATTGTTTTACGGTGATTATCCGAGCAGTTATAAAAAAAAGTGTCAGTGCGTAAATATAAGAGCAACAAAACTTTATGAAGAGTATTCCTTGACCATTAAAGTATTGTTGATTGTGCCAGGTGATGCCAAGTCTATTCACAGGGAGATGTCAGGCCGGTGGGCTGTATATGTGTGTGTGTGTGTGTGTCCATTAAGTGCTTTCTGTCAGGGTGAATATGAGCAGGAATGTGTGGCCAACACCGTCCCAGCTGTGTGCTCATGCTGTCCCGAGCACTGGCTAGCTCTCGCTCTCTCTCTCCCTTTCTCCTTCCTTCCCTCTCTCTCTCTTTCTCTCTCCCTTTCTCCTTCCTTCCCTCTCTCTCTCTCTCTCCCTTTCTCCTTCCTTCCCTCTCTCTCTCTCTCTCTCTTTCTGACACATTGTGAAAGAACGAGGAAACGTGCCACAGATACAAACCAGAGGATTAGGTCTGTGTGTTCGCTGTTTGTCTTCTCCCTCTAGCACTGAGAGGAAAGGAATTAGAGCCCAGCACGGTGTGTGTGGCCACCACAGCTAGCTGTTGCATTGAGCGTACCCGCTAACATCATACTTTTTCAATTGACCCTGTTCCAGGAAACTTTCCATTAGCTTAGTGTTAGCTTGGCAGTGTTCTCTTATCTGGGGCGTCACACACACACACACACACACACACACAGAGTTTAACACGTACTGCTGAAACCATGTAGACCTCTAGCAGCTGGCTCTCATTTAACTTTATGAACAGGAGAAACACAGGTCCACACTAAAGAACAACACTTTTAGCAACAATAGGTGTGGAGCACGAATAAAATTGACAATTCTTGTCAAAGTGGAAGCACTCACTGTGGCCTGAATACAACATGTGTTCATAAGAGTGTGTTATGAGTTTTTTGTGTGTATCCTCTTCTCTCCATTCTACCCTGAGAGAAGGGGACACGATCCCTTCCGAAGAAATAACGAAGACTCTGTGCCTTCCTTCCTTCCAACTCCTCATCCCCTCCTCTCTCTCTCTCCCTCCCTCCCTCTCCTCCTCCTCGTTCTCTAAAATGGCTGCATTGTGCCGGGCGTCCACACAAGGTTAAAACATGCATGAATGATAGTTCATGAAAACCCCTCTCAGTTTCGTGTGTTTGTGTGTGTGTGTGTGTGTGTGTGTGTGTATGCCCGTCTCCGTGAGTGTATGCATGCGTCTACCCGCGTACATGCTCAGCCTTGTCACTCATGATCATAGAAGTGAACCAAGGAAAACCATAATCCCTTTTCATTATACTTCAAAGTTCCATAACAAATAACCCACAAATATTAGCCTTCCATAGACAGGATCCAGAGAGGGCAGTAAAGACCCACAATTCCCATCCCAACATCCCTGTTAGGCTTGGGCGGTATACCGTACCGTATACCGGGGTATTTGGAAAAAGCCACGGGATGGTTTTCAATACCGTCAATACTTAAAAAAAAAAAAAGTGTATATTAGTAGCTACTTTTTAAGCAAATACTGTACCTGCAGTCAACTTGTCATTACATTAGGAGATAAAGAACACTGCGTTCTTCATTTCATCGGTCACATTATTATGAAGCTTTTGGTAAGTCCCCGGTCGCATGTCAGGTGGTGTTTGTTTCCAAGCACACAATGTCAAGAAACCGGAGCCTTGTGAGTCACTCACTGTTGCGCAGTATGCGCCAGGTAATCTAATTGCAGTCTGGGATTGCCAGCTAGATATTTTGCAACTATTAAGTTACCTGGCTAAAATGTACTAAATGCTCTGCAGTCGTGCATCTTGGTTTGCTAATTTAGTAACTACAGTGCCTTGCAAAAGTATTCATCCCCCTTGTTTTTTCCTATTTTGTTGCATTACAACCTGTACTTTAAATAGATTTTGATTTGGAATTCATGTAACGGACATACACAAAATAGTCCAAATTGGTGAAGTTTATTTAAAAAAAATTAAAGCGGGAAAGTGGTGCGTGCATATGTATTCACTCCCTTCAAACCCCCGATCTGACAAGGTACAAATCTGTCTTTCTGCCCCTGAACAGGCAGTTAACCCACTGTTCCTAGGCCGTCATTGAAAATAAGAATTTGTTCTTAACTGACTTGCCTAGTTAAATAAAGGTAAAATAGAATAAATAAAAGAGAGGGCTGTCCACCAAAACTCACGGACCAGGCAAGGAGGGCATTAAATCAGAGAGACAACAAAGAGACCAAAGATAACCCTGAAGAAGCTGCAAAGCTCCACATGGGAGATTGGAGTATCTGTCCATAGGACCACTTTAAGCCATACACTCCACAGAGCTGGGCTTTACAGGGACATTCTTGAGGGAAAACTGTTTGAGTCTTCCAGAGATTTGAGACTGGGACGGAGGTTCACCTTCCAGCAGGACAATGACCCTAAGCATACTGCTAAAGCAACACTCGAGTGGTTTAAGGGGAAACATTTAAATGTCTTGGAATGGCCTAGTCAAAACCCAGACCTCAATCCAATTGAGAACGTGTGGTATGGTTTAAAGATTGCTGTACAGTACACCAGCAGAACCCATCCAACTTGAAGGAGCTGGAGCAGGTTTGCCTTGAAGAATGGGCAAAAATCCCAGTGTCTAAATGTGCCAAGCTTATAGAGACATACCCCAAAATATGTGCAGCTGTAATTGCTGCAAAAGGTGGCTCTACAAAGTATTGACTTTTGGAGGGCTTAATAGTTATGCACGCTCAAGTTCTGTTCTTTTTGTCTTATTTCTTGTTTGTTTCACAATACAAAAATACGTGGTAGGCATGTTGTGTAAATCAAATTATACAAACCAGGTTATAAGGCAACAAAATAGGAAAAATGTCAAGGGGGGTGAATACTTTTGCAAGCCACTGTAGTTAGCTATCTAGCTAAGATGTTAGGATCTTCCAAATCAAGCATTC
The DNA here is from genome assembly GCF_018296145.1 of Oncorhynchus tshawytscha. Taxonomy (NCBI): domain Eukaryota; kingdom Metazoa; phylum Chordata; class Actinopteri; order Salmoniformes; family Salmonidae; genus Oncorhynchus; species Oncorhynchus tshawytscha. Next base: position 30,744,231 of record NC_056438.1, read on the forward strand.
GCTTGGTAACAGCAGAGAATCCCCTGCTGGATCAAGAGCCTTGCTGGCTAATATTTGTGTGTGTGTGTGCAACTGTGAGTAGCATTTCACTTGTATACTTTAGGTCAGAAACTGTACAAAATGCTTGCAATGCGCTCGCCAGCATTTAGTTAGCATTCTCTTTTGGATTACAGAGTATCAGTGGGGTTTGCAAACAGCTATGGAACAAGGTTGGTATGAAGGTATGACAATCTGGATACAGCCCAAGCCTAATCCCTGTCTCCATATCCCACTCACCAACCCAAATAGAATCTACCTCAAAGAAAGTCTAAGATCCTCTAATGAATGTAAGTTATATTGCCAACCCAAACCCCATGCATATCACTGTAGATATAACCTACATGCTGCAAGGTGCTGCGTGCCAAAAGACTACAAATCGTCCCAGATGTAAGCTAACCCCATCCATCCTGGACTGTCAGCACTGTTGTGCCTATAGAGTGTGAGGTCTGGAACTCAGAGGTTCCTTATGGATTATTTGATTTTTTTTATAGACATGAAAGGACATAGTTGATAAATGAGAGGAGGGGACGGGAGAGAAAGTAAGTGAGCTAAAGGAAGAAAGAGAGGAAAGTGAGTATGAAAGAGGGGATGGTGGGAGTGAATGAGCATGAGAATGATACAAAGGGAGAAAGAGAGAGACTTTGCCAAGTACTCACCCCCCCCTTTCTCACTCTCCCTCCCCCCCTCTGTCTCTCTCTCTCCTTCCCTCTCTCTCTCCCCCCTATACCTCTCTTACTCCAAGCAGCTGTCTGTAGTTTGGAGGCCTGCTTCTGGTTCCAGGAAGAACAATGTCCAAGGACATGTGAAACTCCTTCCAGATGGCTTGATGCTCTAGCCCATTGAGTCAGTGTGAAAACCATCTGCAGGCCAGCACTGTAGTGCTGGATCTGAGAGAGCACACACAAACACACACACACACACACACACACACACATATGCAAGCACAGGCATACACGTGCATGGACACGCACATAGACGCACGCACGCTTACACACACGCCCACATACACACACACACACACATATGCAAGCACAGGCATACACGTGCATGGACACGCACATAGACGCACGCACGCTTACACACACGCCCACATACACACACACACACACACAACCATAAAGACTGTGTACTGTGTTCACACACACATTCGCGCAAACACACCCACAAATGCTTTAACAGTCGTCTTATTTTCCAGTTGGTTTCAGACAACATCAGATAGTTAATGAGTGAATGCCTGCTACCCCCGTACTGTACTCCTCTCCCGCTCCAGGGCGCTCAGTCACTTAAGACTTCGGCTTTGTCCTTGTTCTCTAATGATGTAATCACTTGGCAAACATCTATACCACATACGATACTGTGCAAACTCTCCATTTCCTGCATGTTATTGCTATTTTCATGGGCCCGCAAAACTGTAAAATGATTTACGATTCGGGTTTCTGGCCAACTGTGTGACTGCACACAGTACCACTGGGATAGGGGGACAGTAACAACTGGGCAGAATCACTGCATGCAATACTGTATATCTTTCTTTTTAAATAGCAACACTGAGGGAGATTACAGAGTTTCTGTCAAATAATAGATATGGATATCTACTATTCAATGTTATCATAGATATGTTATCTTATTCACCCAGTGAAAGTAGCTGAGGGAAAATAGAGTGACAATAATACTAAAGGGACTGCTGGGATCATAACGGTAAGGCCTGCTGCACAGATAAATAAATAGGGTCCCCTGTCAATGCTATTTCTATACTCTCTCTCTCTCTCTTTCTCTCTTCAATAACTCTCCCTCTCCACCTCTCTCTCTCTCTTTCTCTCTTCAATCTCCCTCCCTCTCTCTCCACCTCCACCTCTCTCTCTCTCCCAATCTCCTTCTCTCCCTCCTTCTCCACCTCCCACTCTCTCTCTCTCCCAATCTCCTTCCCTCCCCACCTCTCTCTCTCTCTTTCTCTCTCCCAATCTCCTTCTCTCCCTCCCTCTCTCTCTCCCACTCCTTCTCTCCCTCCCTCTCCACTCCCTCTCTCTCTCTCTCTCTCTCTCTCTCTCTCCCAATCTCCTTCTCTCCCTCCCTTCCTCCCTGTGGTGACACCCTTGTCCTCATTAGCACCTCAGCCTGCTAAATCACTCAGCGCTAATATGCCGCCATCTTCATCACCACCACCACCATCATCATCATCATCACCCTCAGCTTGCCATTAGGCTCCGAGGCCATCAGTCACTTACTGTCACCGTCCAACACTGCCAAGAGTGGGTGTTGTGTTAAACTTATCTTCCTCCTCTTCCTCTTCCTCCACCTCCATGTCTCCTGGTACTTAGTGGCCAGTTCATTTGGTACCAGCTACAGTAGTTACCAACTGCGTTGAATTATTTGAGGTGTCTGAGAAAACCTCAAGCGGTAAGAGAGTGCCCATTGTTGCCACATAGATGTGCAGCAAGTTCCTGGCATGATTTAAGCTACAGCACAACCCAAGTATCAGATGCACAACCAATTTAACATTTAAAATCCAATACTCGCTTCACCTGCAACAAGTCTGAAGCATCCACAAACCTCTTCTTTATCTATTTATATCCCTCGCTCCCTTTCCTCCATCTCCTCTCCTTATTAGTGATTGCGTGTTCCGGTTCTCTCTATATCTCAGAGAGCCGCTGTGGTGGGCCTTTCCTACTGCCTGCTACCCCAAACACACTCAATCATCCCCAGCATTGAGGATCCACAATGATTTATTAATTCCACATCAATTTCTTTGTTAGGCCGAGCAGTGCGGCCTCCCTCCATCCCTCTCTCTCTCCCTCATCCCTCTCTCTTTCTCTCTCCAGCCCTCTACATCCCTCTCTCTCACACTCTTCATTACTCTTTCTCTCTCCCTCTCCCTCTCTCCGTCCGTCCGTCCGTGTCTGTCTCTCCCTCTCCCTCTCTCCGTCTCTTTCTCTGCCACTCTCTCTCTCTCTCTCTACCTCTCCCTGGGCCATGAAATATGCATGGAGGACTTGAGTGTAATGGGGAAGACGATGCCGCTCGCCTCGATTAACTATTTACAGCCAAGAGACCGTCTGGCCTGAGAGGGGAAAGGAAGATTATAGAGAAAGGAAGAGGGGAGGAAGAGAGAGATAGAGAACGAGTAAGCGGAATAACATGAGGGCCGAGTTGTGGCAGAGGTCAGCCTGGCAGCGGTGGGAGATGGAAGGAACAAGGGGAGGAGGGAGGGGTGACAGAGAGAGAGAAAGAGAGAGGGAAGGATAAAGTGCTTGAACTATTAAAGAAAAAGCCTCTTTGTGATTATGAAAACTCGATCTGAGCCATTGAAATGGCTAACAGTCAACACATTTCAAATGTGGGATGGATACAGGTGTCTGCCTCTCGAACGTTACTTTGAAGGATCAAGATCAGACAGAGAGAAAAATGGGTCGTGACTCGAGAGCAAAGACCTTACTATCATATTGATTATAACAGACACAGGGGAATGGAATGCAGAGGAAGGAAGGAGAGAAACAAAGAGAGAGGGAGACAGTGATAGAGAGAGGAAGAGAGTATGAGAGGAGGAGATGCGATTGTGACAAGTTTGAAGTGTACCCCCTACTGCTGTGTGTACCCCCTACTGCTGTCTCTCTCTTTGTGTCAAGTCCCATGCTTGCACTTTGTGGACCTGTGTGTGTGTGTGTGTGTGTGTGTGTGTGTGTGTGTGTGTGTGTGTGTGTGTGTGTGTGTGTGTGTGTGTGTGTGTGTGTGTGTGTGTGTGTGTGTGTACGCGCATACGTGTGTGCATGTGCATGTATGAAAGGTGTCAGTGTGTAGGTGTGATGAGGGTCCGTCAAAGGATCTTCTCCTACATTATGAAGCCCCTGGAGGGAGAAGATGGGGTTTGGGGGTAAGGGGTTGATGAAGAGGGGGGGGTTCTCTCTCTCTCTCTCTCTAGCAGCCTGTCATCAGTTCAAAAGAAGTGTGAAGAACACATGAATTATACATCCCAGCTGGTCTTTCACACTAACAGGACATGTGTGAGGCGTGTGTGTGTGACTATGCAGTCACGTACGTGGATATGCAGCTCCACACTGTTCTGAGATCCTCAAAGTTGTTTGAAGAACCTTACGGGTTCTTGGCACTGAACAATGCCCCCAAAAGGTACTTCCAAGAACCCCATAGGAGGTGGGGTTGATCGAGGAACCTCCTTAGTTCTCAAGGGGGTTCTTGCAGGAACCTAACTGCCCAACTGAAAAATTAGAAAACTGAGAAAACAGCAGGGAAGGTTTCTCCCTTGTATGATCACAATTGATATTGTTACATGGTGATACCATGAGCAAATGGCTGTGTTGTTTGACACTTTTTCCCTTGTCAATTTCTTTCCTGAAACAGACAACGGACACAGTTCAATGGAAGTTAATCAACAAAGAGGTAAGAATATGTTGAAGGCTATAGCTGCATTGGCCTGAACTGCCCACGTATTTGTGTGTCTGTGGTGTGTACAATTGGCATTGGTTTGTCACATAATGTTACGCAGATCACATGTAGGCTAGCTGATCTTTATGATTGGTTTCTCTAAAACCGTATAGGACTCAGTCCCAGCAGCCATCTTCCTCCTCCCTGACCTCTTCAATGAAGATCCCAGAGGTCTCTACATTATGGACAAGGTGTGTGTGTGAAAACTGGTGTCAAAAGTGAACCGCCCCCCCCCCCCTATTCACGTTTACCACAGAAACCAAGGTATGAACACTGTCATGTGCACGTTTTGTTAATCATCTGTGTAATTATTATTTTTGCACTCACAGACTTCACCCTCCCTACACCGCTGATGAATCTACTGTAACTGGATATCTGTTAGACCATCATGCACTGCAGAATCCTTCTGGCTATAGATACGAAGGATATCACCACACACATCAACACACCAGAGGACATACTGATTGAACTTGGAGCTCTGCTGGGAGTTGACCTCATATTTAGATTTTTGAATTCGGCTTTGCCACTAAAATCATAATAAACACTGACAGCAAAAATGTTGTGTTCTTGTCATTATTGTTATGCTGATTAATAATAATAATACTGATAATAATGTAGAGGTTCCCCCACAGTTTCAATTTGAAGAACCCCTACACGATCTTTCAGGAAGCTTTTCTTTTTAGAGTGTCCCGCCTGCTTTAAACAAAGTGTGTCTGTTCATGCGTGTGTGACACAGGTTTGTGAATACGTATGTATGAATACGAATGTACGGCACAGAAAGACTCTTTGAATGTGAGTCAATGTGTGTGTGTCACAGAGAAAAAGGGAAACAGAGGGAGAGACAGAGAGAGCAAGCGAGAGAGACAAGGGGATAGGCAAGAAGAGAGACAAGGCGAGAGACAAGGAGAGAGGGAGTAAGAGAGAGAGAGAGAGAGAGAGAGAGAGAGAGAATCTGTGTTTCCTAATCCTTGCCTGTCTCAGCTCTTGTGTGCCGGGCTTACGTCCCAGAGATTATTGCATGTGGCTCACCTCAAAGTCTTCAGATTGGCTCTGTCAACACACACTCAGGTTTAACATCCCCTCTTACTAATGCAGCAACAAATCTCCCATCCCCAAACACATGATCCACACCCCAGCTCCTTACTCACGCCAGCCAGTCACAGCCGTTCGAGTACTGTTTTGTCAAATGTTATTCCTTTAAAGTAAATGTTGAGTGAAAATCTCACTTTTAAAAGTTCATAATGTTGTTGACTCGTCCTACACTAAAAAAGGGGGGGGTTCTACCTGGAAGCAAAATGGTTCTCGCTGGAACCAAAAAGGGTTCTCCTGTGGGGACAGCCCCCCCCAGCAGCTTTTTTTCAAAGAGTGTATACTCCTATTTGTGGCCAAAGCATGAATTGGGGAAAAAACACTTTAAAAAAAAAACCTCAGACCGTTTCAACGATGCTTTCTATTTCCTCATAGAACTTGATGTCATGTTGGCTCTTTGTCTGAGCTGGCCAATCAGCGGTCTTATCGCGTTCATATTTTCTATGACCGGTATACGCCCACGCCATTCTGTTGTTGGGATACGCCCACGCCATTCTGTTGTTGGGATACGCCCACGCCATTCTGTTGTTGGGATACGCCCTGTTGTTGGGACGCCATTCTGTTGTTGGGATACGCCCACACCATTCTGTTGTTGGGATACGCCCACGCCATTCTGTTGTTGGGATACTCCCACGCCATTCTGTTGTTGGCATACGCCCACGCCATTCTATTGTTGGGATACACCCACACCATTCTGTTGTTGGGATACGCCCACACCATTCTGTTGTTGGGATACGCCCACACCATTCTGTTGTTGGAATACGCCCACACCATTCTGTTGTTGGGATACGCCCACACCATTCTGTTGTTGGGATACGCCCACACCATTCTGTTGTTGGGATACGCCCACGCCATTCTGTTGTTGGGATACGCCCACGCCATTCTGTTGTTGGGATACGCCCACACCATTCTGTTGTTGGGATACGCCCACGCCATTCTGTTGTTGGGATACGCCCACGCCATTCTGTTGTTGGGATACGCCCACGCCATTCTGTTGTTGTTGGATACGCCCACGCCATTCTGTTGTTGGGATACGCCCACGCCATTCTGTTGTTGGGATACGCCCACGCCATTCTGTTGTTGGGATACGCCCACGCCATTCTGTTGTTGGGATACGCCCACGCCATTCTGTTGTTGGGATACGCCCACGCCATTCTGTTGTTGGGATACGCCCGCCACGCCATTCTGTTGTTGGGATACGCCCACGCCATTCTGTTGTTGGGATACGCCCACGCCATTCTGTTGTTGGGATACGCCCACACCATTCTGTTGTTGGGATACGCCCACGCCATTCTGTTGTTGGGATACGCCCACGCCATTCCAACACAGAAAAGCTGTTTTTTAACATCATTTCAACATATTGTAATCCATTATAGGTCATATTTAATAGAAATCTTGAAACACTGGACAGTTACTTTGACCTTTATTTAAACAGGCTATTCCTCCATGAGAAAAGCAAAATGCCCAGGCTACAATGGCACAATGGTGCTGTGTCCATTTGGATGACCAACATTCAATGTGACTTCCTTTATGTACATACAGTAAGGCTAAGGGGTTTATCATCTGGTGTGGGGGTACAGCATTGTACAGTACAGTAGAGTGACTCAGGCTATTGCTATTTCCTGTTTCTCTAACTGAAGAGTCTGGGCAAACGAAGACAAATGTTGACATGCCTCGACCATATGATGATTGATAGCGATGATAGCGCGGAGACTCTGACATGCTAATTCATCATTGGAGATAATAGGGACAGTGAGAGACCACAGCTGAAGTCTGGATCTCTGGATATGGGGGCCCCTGCAGCTGTTATAGACATGGTGTGAATCCCAAATGGCTCCCTATTCCATATGAAGTGCATTACTTAAATAGGGAATATAGGGAGCAATTCTGGACGCATCCCATTTCTAGAACAGCTGCAAGAGAGTGTAGTGAGGTCTCTTGCTAAGGACTTCCGAGGAGTAGGAACTTGTGCCAGATACTAAAAGCACACCAGAAGTTCTGGGGGTAAACTGAGGGGAAGGAATGTGAGATAATGCACTCAAAAAGGGGAGCAAAAGTGCTCTGAGGTTCACGGTAAGGTGAACGCTCCCTCAACGGCACACACACACACACACACACACACACACATACACATACACATACACATACACATACACATACACATACACATACACATACACATACACACATACACACATACACACATATACACACACACACACACACACACACACACACACACACACATACATACACATACACACACACACACACACACACACACACACACACACACACACACACACACACATACACACGCACTCAAGCAAGCAAGCTAGCTTGTCTATACACACAAACCTGTGCACATACACGCACACACATACACACACAGTGAGGGCGTGTGGTGTGTTAACGTTCTGCGTTCCCCCTCTCACCGTGAGGTCTGGGCCCCTGACCGTGCACAACCACTTGAGTTAAAACAGAATACAGAGGAACAACAACAGCCTCATCATCGCCATGGCGATCACATCAATTATTGACCAGTGCCAGCCTGCTGCGTCTCCTTTTACCCTCCACTAGTGGCAGGGGTCACATAGAAAGAGGGAGGAAGGGAGAGAGAGAGAGAGCATACCCCCAGGGTCCCCTCAGGCACAACAGTATGGGGCCCACTACAGAAATTTGTCACATTCCTCCCATGCACACTTCCTCTACTCTGCAATCGCTCTACTCCTCTCTCCGTCCCTGTCTTCTCCCCTTTGTTTCTCTCTTTCTTTAATCTCAATCTCTTTTCCCTCTCTTTCTTCTGTCCCCGTCTCTGTCAGAATCAATAGAGCGAGGGAAGAGAGCGAGAGATTGCGAAATAAGTGTGTGTGGTAGGGGAATAGCAGGCCTGTTGTTCATGTTGCTATCTCAATATAGATGTGACTGACAGGGCTCCCGAGGGGCGCAGCGGTCTAAGGCACTGCATCTCAGTGCAAGAGGTGTCACTACAAACCCTGGTTTGATTCCAGGCTGTATCAAACCGGCTGTGATTAGGAGTCCCGTAGGGCGGCGCACAATTGGCCCAGCGTCGTCCGGGTTAGGGTTTGGCCGGGGTAGGCCGTCATTGCAAATAAGAATTGACTTGCCTAGTTAAATAAACGTTAAATAATAACAAATTGGTAAGCTATAACCCTCCACTTGGTCGGTTTCTAGGCCCATATGGAGCAATTGTAAAATCTTCCTATACAAGGTAAAACACATACTCTGCCTTATTTAATTCAAACACAAACTGTGAAATACTTTTTGGAAATAAACATCCCAGGTTGGTTGACATTGCCTCAACATCATAGTACACGTTCAGTGTTTACCCCCTTCGGGTGACAAAGAGAGCCGTTCTGTGTTTTAGCTGGTGATCTTGGGACAGCTATAACAGAGTCAAGGCCCAGGTTATTGGAGTCAGAGACATTAAACCCACATGGCTGACGTCAGAGCTCTGGCGAAAGCCGAACACTCCACAGACACATGTGCAAACGAGACATTTTCACTAAATCCAATAAGCTACGGCAGTATGCACTTTGTTTGTCCCTATTTTTTCCCCCGAAAACTTTTTCTTATCTGAGCATAACCAGAAACATACTGGTTTTACACAGAGTTGTTTCAGTAGGTAAATGTAGCTAAGGCACAGACACATTTTTCGGGGCGCTTATAATTGACCAGCAAGACGTGCCGCACTTATAATGATCAATATTTCTTTTCTCGTCCGCTGTGCCTAAGCGAGACTATCTGTAATAGATCAATCTCATTTGATGTTCTCTAAGAACTAACCAAATTAAGGCAATGAAACTGAGAGCAACCACAGACTCCATCTCTCCAGAGCCCAGTTCACATAGCATTGTCCCACACCACAAACCCATTATCTGTTCTGGTTTAATCCTAATTGAAAAAACATGGGATCACTTCTCCCTTCCAGAATCCAGCAATGACTGAGACAGGAAATGTTTCTACAGATACTTTATCTTTCTGCTTAGTCACAGGAAAGTAAAAGGGACAGTTTGTGGCCGACATACCTGGGTTCCTCACGGAAATGTTCAACCTTAACCAGAACCCCTCCAATTTAGGAGAACTGACAAGAAATACAGAGTGAGTAAGGGAGGGGTAAACAGACAGACGCCAACCAGATCTATTTCCTTTCACCTTGTAGTGGTTGATGTCGCCCACACCAAAAAAAAATCACATTCAAGCAAGTCCACAGAACTCCAAAGGCAAGCCCATGACATGGGTTTAAACTCACTGACCCAGAAGCCTTGCAGTCTCTCTCTCTCTCTCTTGTCTTCTCAGCTAACTTTCCTCCAGAGCAACGCCGAGCAATCGCCTTGGGTCTTGATTTACACCACTTGACAGAGTGCGGTGCCGAGCCCATTCATCATCTGCATCTTCTTCCCTGTTTGATCCCAAGCTTAAGGACAACAACGTCCAGACTCAAGGAAAATGGTTGCAAATGCCAGAGCCCACGTGCGCTTGCGAGCAGGAGTTGTGACAGAGAGAGATTTCAATTTTGTGCAGATATGGGATATACATTTAAAAATAAATTATAAATATAGTTTAATTATTAATTGTTCTATCATGATGGAATGGTTCCCCAACACTATATCCTAGACAGCAACCCAAAACTAAGGAGAAGTCCTTATCTGTTTTATGTGCCTATATGTGCCTATATGCAGCCAAGACAGAAAGATAAACACGGTCAGATACATACAAGAGCAGCACTACCCCCTCAAGAGTCTGAGCCTGCCTGGCAGGGTTGGTCCAACAAAGCCAAAGCCCCCAGATGGGTGAGCATAATATACAATACATTTTTCAAAGCTGCTAATGAGAACCTTGACAAACTTGTACCTAGCTGGTGGGAATTCCGGTGGGGTGACCCCACCCAGGTAGTGGCAGTGTTAGCAACGCTAGCTGCAGTAACCCATGGGGTTGTGGTCACACACAGACAATCAAAGAGGGGGGAAATTATTGTGGCCCTGGTGTTACAAAATAATCAAAGGTCTGACTGCACAGAGATGCTTGGGAAGATGCTCACAACGGGGGACCAGCGTGTGTGTGTTTCAGGGGAAGTGGGTGTATCTGAGCTCCATCAGTTAGGACTTGACATTGGTTAATCAAATCTCCCCATTCTTGCTAAATGTTGCATGCATTCTCGAACAGCTACAACTCTATATGCCTTTGCATGTCAAGTCCTTTCTCGAGTTGGGCTCGGGGATGGAACAACTGTTGAACATCTGAGCTTGTGGTTGTTTGTGGGGGAAGGGTGGGGAGTGTGTGTGTGTGTGTGTGTGTGTGTGTGTGTGTGTGTGTGTGTGTGTGTGTGTCCCACAACTGTTGCTATGGGGTAATGATGTTAGGGACAACATAGGATGAATCACATGAATTGTTTGCCAAAATAATAATTGTTTGCCGAAAATCAAATTTTTGTAATGCCAAATCCTGGATATACGTAGGTAACAATCCATCTTCTGAACTGCCTACATTGTTACACATATTATTAGTTTGTTGTGGACACAAATGAAGATATGCAAAACTTTTTAATAAATATATTTTTTATGAAAATAATTGTATACAATGCAATCGAGGTGAGGGTGTTGTAAATGCTTTAATGCATTAATCTACTTCTGTTCTGTGAGTGGCACTGTGTGCTCTTTACAAAGGATGGGTCCCTATCGCTCAAAGGCCATAGAATCCAGATGGACAGGGTTGGTCTGCCAGTCACAGGGAGGACAACCCAACTTGGGATGAGGGGAAGTTTTAACGAGTGGAATAGTGGAGAACAATTAGAGGTTTACTCAGTAGCAGTGCAAATATCATGGTACAGCTATTTGGACACGCAATCATTATGGTACTTTTTAATGATGAGTTTACAAACATATAGTGCATTCAGAAAGTTGTCAGACCCCTTGACTTTATCCACATTTTGTTACATTACAGCCTTGTTCTAAAATGGCTTAAATACATTTTTCCCTCATCAATCTACATACAATACTCCATAATGATAAAGCAAAAACAGGTTTTTAGAAATGTAGCAAATGTATAAAAATAAAAAAACAGAAATACCTTTTTCATTGTCATTATGGGGTATTGTGTGTAGATTGATGAGGGGATTTTTAAAATTTTAAATCCATTGTAGAATAAGGCTGTAATGTAACAAAATGTGGAAAAAGTCAAGAGGTCTGAATACTTCCCGAATGCACTGTATATTATGATAAATAGAACTTAAACGTGCGTATATCTCATTATGGTAAATGGTGAAATAAGTATAGCCAGTTATAATTGCAATGACTTAGCAGATAATAAAAAAAGACAATCAGTATTTACCTGGCTAGAAGAGAAGGAATATAATATCTATTGTTTACAGGAAACTCGTTCAACATTTTTACATGAAGTTGTGTGGAAAAAAATACTGATGGGGGAGGGGGGGTGAAATATACTTCTCCCATGGGCAAAGAAACTCAAAAAGGGTTTAATTAATTAACAATAATTTAGATCCGAATTTGCAAATTGTCCAAACAGATCTGCAAGATAGATGGATTATTTTAAATGTTATTGGACCATAAACAGATATGGATCATTAATCTATACAGTCCAAATAATGATGATCCACGTTTCTTTGAAAATATATATAAAATAATTTATCAAGTCTACAAGCAATACAATACTCTATTATTATGCCGGGAGATTCTAATACAGTTTTAAATACCTCAACGGACCATAAAGGAAATTACATTACAAACTATCACCCTCATGACACATATCATGGATGTATTGGAACTTGTGGATATGGAGGCTTAAATATCCTGGCTCAGTAAGAGATACATGGCGGAGGCTCAATCAAGCTAGTTGTCTTGACTACTTCCTTATGTCATTCTCGCTGGCACCAAAAGTTTTAAAAAGTGTTGATTGGGGACAGAATGTGGACACCCCATAAAATAATTGGTATATATATTCATCTTAAAAAATGTCCATGTGGAGAGGATATTGGAAAATAACGGAGATCTTATCTAGACAGGCGTGAGCCTTTCCAAATCATGCCCAATCAATTGAATTGACCACAGGTGGACTCCAATCAAGTTGTAGAAACATCAAGGATGATCAATGGAAGCAGGATGCACCTGAGCTCAATTTCGAGTCTCATAGCAAAGAGTCTGAATACTTATGTAAATAAGGTATTTCTGATTTTTTTTAAAAATGTAATACACTTGCAAAAATGTCTAAATGGGGTACTTTGTCATTATGGGGTATTGCGTGTAGATTGATGAGGATTGTTATTTTATTGAATCCATTTTAGAATAAGGCTGTAAACATCACTACATTTGGAAATAGTGACGGGAAATGAATACTTTCAGAAATCACTGTAGATATTTTTTTTAAATATATATAAATGGGGGATTGGAAATGATGCAGACAGTTACATTGATGGAAGCCACAATCTGTAATATTAAAGCTGATCTACTGATGTGACTGCACAGCCTTTATGGAGCTGACTTGAAACCAATGCCCCCCACACACATGTATTTATTAGAATTTTTATTTCACCTTTATTTAACTAGGCAAGTCAGTTAAGAACAAATTCTTATTTACAATGACGGCCTACCCTGAACTCAGACGACGCTGGGCCAATTGTGCGCCGCCCTATGGGACTCCCAATCACGGCCGGTTGTGATACAGCCTGGAGTCGAACCGAATCATCATAATAGCACAACAACACCATGGCGGCCATTTTAGCTCCTTACAAAAACATGCAAATTCTCTTCACGCTACGGACCATGAAAGAGAGAGGCTAACGACATCCAGTGTATGTGCCAGATTGTTCACCTTTCTACATCTCTTTTTTCCCCCCACCAGACTGGTTTGTCATGGTGAAAATAAAATCATGGAGCAGGGTGGAAATATGTACATTATTCATTTGGCTTCGAGAGAGAGAGACAGGCAGTCACACCTAATGAGCGGCCAGCACTTTGAAGTGGAGAGAACCCAGAGTGAGGCGAAGGGAATGAATTAAGTACTGCCGTGAGACACATTCAATGTTTGTGAATGATTTCTAGACGGCTTTCTTTCTCTACCCAGTGTCCTTATAACCAGGACCCTGACAATTGATGGCTTATGATCTAGAATCCCTAATTGTATGTGGAGGAGTGACTGGTTCTGAGCTAGTTTTGAAACATTGAAGGAAGTGGCAATGCCATTGCCGAATGGGCAGTTCTATTCGAGGCTGCTCTGTTCTGCCTGTCAGGCCCAGTCATGACCAGGGTTGGGTAGGTTACTTTCTAAATGTAATCCGTTACAGTCCGACATTTTAATCAGTAACATCATTTTTGGATTACCAAAAGTCAATATTGTAATCGGATTGCTTTCATTTACTATTTGATTACTTTCCCCTTAATAGGCATTGGAATAAGCCAAAAATGAATATTACCAATTGAAAGACATCTATTGCAAGGATTAATCTATGTTAGATTTGACATAAATGTATGTTGCATTTTACTTTATGGGTTGGTTATGTATGCTTCTAACCCATTGCTATCTACTACAGATAATAGTAGGATTAGGCTATAGCTTTACATTAAATACCAAAGTCTGTCATATTTCCAATCATTCCAAATCATTTACCCCCTGATCTTCAAGAATAGGACATAAATATGGAAATATAGAATAGCCAAATTGTTTTACCTGAGCAGCATAACCCAAAAACAAAGGATTTATTAGCCTACTCTGTTGTTTATTCTTTTGTAGTCGTGGAGGACTGATGGGGCTCATTGCTTCAAGTTGTAAAATAAATGCTGCTCTCATGGAATGGCCTGCTTTGTGCACTACCGAAAAGAGCTATTTGCATGTGACAAATGTATGCCCTATGCTGCGTTTGTTATCGGCCTTTTGTTTATGTTTTTGTTGGTGACACTTTGATATCGATAATTTGCAGCTCTTTAAGTCTTTCAAAAGTGTGCAAGTGTCATGATCGTCATCAAGGAAATGACCGGACCAAGGTGCAGGAGTGGAAAGCGTACATTCTTTTATTTTAAATGTCGCCAACAAAACAATAAACAACAAAACGAATGTGAAGCCGTGAAGCTCTATAAGGCTATACATGCCACTAACAATGACAACATCCCACTTTGAGAAAAGGAAAAAAGGCTGCCTAAGTATGATTTCCAATCAGAGACAACGATAGACCGCTGTCCCTGATTGAGAATCATACCCGGCCAAAAACAAAGAACCAGAAAGCATAGACTTTCCCACCCGAGTCACACCCTGACCAAACAGAAAGAGAATAAAAGGATCTCTACGGTCAGAGCGTGACAGCAATTTTGATCATGTGTCCATTAGATCTATTATTTATCATTTTTAATCAGCACAATTTAAAAATAGCAATAAAAGCCCCACTCGTGGTCTTCTCAAATTAAATTTGTTTTTGGTAGTATGAAACACAATACCACAGAGGAGTTTAGAAGGGAGGAAACACAGAGATGTCAAATTCTTTTTGATTCTATGGGAGGATCTGACTCTATGGGAGGAACTGATTCTATGGGAGGATCTGATTCTATGGGAGGATCTGATTCTATGGGAGGATCTGACTCTATGGGAGGAACTGACTCTATGGGAGGATCTGACTCTATGGGAGGAACTGATTCTATGGGAGGATCTGACTCTATGGGAGGAGGAACTGATTCTATGGGAGGATCTGACTCTATGGGAGGATCTGATTCTATGGGAGGATCTGACTCTATGGGAGGAACTGATTCTATGGGAGGATCTGACTCTATGGGAGGATCTGACTCTATGGGAGGAACTGATTATATGGGAGGATCTGACTCTATGGGAGGATCTGATTCTATGGGAGGATCTGACTCTATGGGAGGAACTGATTCTATGGGAGGATCTGATTCTATGGGAGGATCTGACTCTATGGGAGGATCTGACTCTATGGGAGGATCTGATTCTATGGGAGGATCTGACTCTATGGGAGGAACTGATTCTATGGGAGGATCTGACTCTATGGGAGGATCTGATTCTATGGGAGGATCTGACTCTATGGGAGGAACTGATTCTATGGGAGGATCTGATTCTATGGGAGGATCTGACTCTATGGGAGGAACTGATTCTATGGGAGGAACTGATTCTATGGGAGGATCTGACTCTATGGGAGGATCTGACTCTATGGGAGGAACTGATTCTATGGGAGGATCTGATTCTATGGGAGGATCTGACTCTATGGGAGGAACTGATTCTATGGGAGGATCTGACTCTATGGGAGGATCTGATTCTATGGGAGGATCTGACTCTATGGGAGGAACTGATTCTATGGGAGGATCTGACTCTATGGGAGGATCTGACTCTATGGGAGGAACTGATTCTATGGGAGGATCTGATTCTATGGGAGGATCTGACTCTATGGGAGGAACTGATTCTATGGGAGGATCTGATTCTATGGGAGGATCTGATTCTATGGGAGGAACTGATTCTATGGGAGGATCTGATTCTATGGGAGGATCTGACTCTATGGGAGGAACTGATTCTATGGGAGGATCTGATTCTATGGGAGGATCTGACTCTATGGGAGGAACTCCCTCAAATGTTTTATTCCATAGGCTGGGATCCGCACTATGCAGCGTTGCAAGAGCGTATTTGTCACTGGCTGTCCACTGGTCGCAAAAACAGCAGCTTCAATTTTTTCACTTCAAACGTTATTGGGTTAAAATACACATATACATTTATGAACAGCCATCCACAACAACCACAATCCATAAGGCGCAAATAGCTGAATGAGAGAGCAGCAGTGTGATTCACATCTATGCACTATGTAGATATCAATACTAAGTGATATCCGTATCGCTGAAGACTACACCACTGCTGTCGTCCTTACCTCCAAGCATTTATTCAAGTCGGATTATCTTTGGATGCCGACAGCAGTCGCACCATTGGAAGACATAGTTTGCACTGTAGCCTACAAATGCCTATTCCTGCTCTTTTCCCGAGACCCATCTGCTGTGTCGTCATAGTGGTCTCTGACTTGTGGTCAGGCGGAACAAACTTAAAGGTAAACTCCACCCAAAAACTATCTTTTGGTATTTGTTTCATTAGTCCATTGTTGATATCGTCCCAAAATGTTTTGCACGTCAGCAATCAAGTTTTCAAGATATGCAACTTTCAAAATACAGAAATCTGGCCCGTGTGACGCATTTTTGAAAATTACAACTTGATTGCTGATAAACATTTTGGGAATATATCAACAACGGACTAATGAAACAAATATTTTTTTTAAGTGTTTTTTTCGGTGGAGTTTTCCTTTAAACTTGAGCCTTTTTTTCAATGCTGATTTGAAAGTAATTGAGAAAGGTGTCAATTTTTGGGGGCGGAAACATCCTTTCTGAATTTCAAAAGTGATCCGAGAAGTAATCATCTCGTTTTTCAAAAGTATCTGCAATCTGATGACAATATTGTTGCTGGTAAAGTAATGGATTAAAGTTACAGTATTTTTTTGTAATCCGTTACATGTAACGGATTACATGCAATACACTGGCCTGTCCTGTGCCACAATGACATACTATCTGTCCCATGTGATGCCCGCTCTCACACCCGCTGAGGTTTCATCTTTCTTCCACTCTGTTATGTCTGTACTCAGTGCCACGGTGTCTTCTGAGAAGCACAGCAGCGAGATAAATCAACCCACGGCCCTTTAACCCTTTAACCGCGTGCAACTGTATTGATATGTGGACAGGGCTAAACTCACACGTAAACAAACAGACACACAGCCTTTTGATCCTACCTCCAGAGGGAGCTCTCCAGAACCTTGCTGGAGTCACCGTGGTAGTACTTGGTCAGGATGAGGATGACCTGAGGAAGAGGAGAGATGAAGGGTGAGTCACAACTGCACAACAGAGTTGGAACCGGTTTCACAGATGGCACGGTAAGTGTCGCAAAAGTAACAGTATTTGGTTTGATTCAAATGGATTAAAAAGGTGTTTTTCAATTTCAAAATGATTTTCCTTGTCTTTGGGGAATTCTGCTTCCTGGCCCTTCTACTGATTATGCTAAGATTTGTTTGAGGGAGCGCAGAGAGACTATTACCCTATAGAAATAGCTGTCTTGCTTGCCTCTTTAATTTTAGAAGGAAATGTTTTCAGAGTGCTACCCTCCCACTACCCCCACGCAAGCCAAATGATGTGTTTTGTTTAATGCTGAGTATAATTTCAGGACATGCTTCAAATATGAACCCCTTTTATTCAAGTACAAGTGCTGAACATCAGGTTTTGGGGGAAGAAAAGACACCTTTAATATACAACTCAACAGAAACCTCTAAAATCTATTATTCATAGAATCTTGGTCAAATGTTAAAAAACAACAACTGTGAGTTTGTGTGTATGTGTGTGCGTGTCCCACTACTTCATTCATCTTTCATATTTTCTGAGGACTCCCCGGGTTTTGACAGCAGTGTGTGGCCTGATGGGAGTGCGTTGAAATGGTGAGAGGTCGGTGCAGGAGGATCAGGGAGTGCAGTTAGTCCTGGGGGTTTGATTGGAAGGTTGGCGCAGTGAGGTGTTAGGAGCCAGGGAAGAAGAGACTGGGGCTTGGAGAAGCTGATTGGCCAAGGGCCCTGGCCTGAAGCAGAGGCAGTAGTCCGTTTAGCTTTTATAACATGTTTGACCATAATAGAGCTATAACAAACCCTGAGGTCAACATAAACCCTAGAATACAGCTATACCACACAACTGGCAAAGACTACTGGGTGAAAACAAGTGTGGGTGGTCTCTGAAAAAGAAGTGGGCATGGGGCCACAAATTACTTTAGGTTGTGAACCTCGAATGGATTCCTTTGTCAGATAAAATGAAAGTGATGTTGTTCTCTTAACCTCTTTTGATAAGACACTTGGCCGCAGGCCAAACTATTTCCCACAAATCTGTTTTAATCCAGTGAAAACATTTGGCCTAGCCCCTCACAAACCTTTAGCAGGGCCCCAGGCACAAGCGTTGCCCCCTCATGCCAGGGAAGAGCAGTGCAGCAAAGGGCATTTTAGTCCAAGAGGACAACGGTCCTCTTGACGGAGGCTGAACCCTCTGGAGGCTGAGCTGAGTCTTTAAAGCACACAGTGGGACTCGGGAGAGGGTTACATTATTCTGCACAACCCAGAATTGGTCATTCAGAGCTCCACATCTGTGGAACACGGAGTGTACTAGCCCCTGTCCACAAAACCAAGCCAATTTCTATCAAAAGTGCTATTTTGAGTCTCAAGACACATTTTCTCAAAGCGACTCAAGCTCAAAGTTCTATCCCTGGTGTAGCTTGGGCTTCTGAAGATGCTTTGAGACCAGTGGAACAGAACCGATGACAATCGCCCGAGCAGTCAACTACCAATCTCGATAACAGCCGTCATACTATAACTATAATACTAAATATATCCACATCACCAAATAATTGATTAAAACACACTGTTTTGCAATATAGGTCTACAGCAGCCTCAGAAGCACGCCTATAGGGAGGTCAGAGGCCTGGCCGTGTGGTGCCAGGACAACAACCTCTCCCTCAACGTGATCAAGACAAAGGAGATGATTGTGGACTACAGGAAAAAGAGGACCGAGCACGCCCCCATTCTCATCGACGGGCTGTAGTGGCTGGTTGCATCACTGCCCGGTATGGCAATTGCTGGGTCTCCGACTGCCATCCAGGACCTCTATACCAGGCGGTGTTAGAGCAAGGCCCTAAAAATTGTCAAACACTCCAGCCATCCTAGTCATAGACTATTCTCTCTGCTACCGCAAGGCAAGTGGTATCGGAGCGCCAAGTCTAGGTCCAAGAGGCTTCTAAACAGCTTCTACCCCCAAAGCCATAAGACTCCTGAACATCTAATCAAATGGCTATCTTTATGCATTGACCCCCTCTTTTATACTGCTGCTACTCTCTGTTATTATCTATGCATAGTCACTTTAACTCTACCGACATGCACATATTACCTCAATTACCTCGACTAACTGGTGCCCCCGCACACTGACTCTATGCCAGTACCCCCTGTATTTAGCCTCAATATTGTTATTTTACTGCTGTGTAGTGGCAGATTTCCTCTTCGTCTGAAGAGGAGTAGGGATCGGACCAAGATGCAGCGTGGTAAGTGTTCATGACGATTTATTAAAAACGAACTGAACACTGAAATACAAAACAATAAACGATGTGATGAAACCGAAACAGTACCGTGTGCCGACAAACACTCACGCGTAAACAAACACCCACAAACCAACAGTGAAACCCAAGCTACCTAAGTATGATTCTCAATCAGAGACAACTAACGACACCTAACGCCTCTGATTGAGAACCATACTAGGCTGAACACAAAAACCAACATAGAAAGACAAACATAGACTGCCCACCCCAACTCACGCCCTGAACATACTAAAACAAAGAATAAAATAACAGAACTATGGCCAGAACGTGACATGCTATTCTTGAATTATTTGTTACTTTTTTTCTTATTCTTATTTTTTTTTAGGTATTTGCATTGTTGGTTAAGGGCTTGTAAGTAAGCATTTCACTGAAAGGTACCTGTTGTACCTGTTGTATTTGGCGCATGTGACGAAAACAAATTTGATTTGATTTTTGCTTACTTTCTGTTACTTTTGGATCACATTCCCCTTAAGAGTCATCAGAAGAAGACAAACATGTTTGGTGTGTCATCATAGTGGTCTCTGACTTGTGGTCAAACTCGCTCAGGTGGAGCAAAACTTCAACTTCAACTTGCGCCTTTTTTCAATGTTGAGTTGAATGTCATTGAGAAAACAGAAAGGTGTCATAATATATTTTTTCACCAACATCCTTAATCCTTTATTATTTGTTACTTTTATTTCTTATTCTTAAATATATCTTTTTATTTTTTTATTTTTTTAACTGCATTGTTGGTTAGGGCTTGTAAAGTAAGCATTTCACTGTAAGGTACCTGTTGTACCTGTTGTATTCGGCCCATGTGACAAATACATTGTGATTTGATTTGATTACAGCCCTAGAAGATGCAGTGGCAGAAACAAGCTCCTACAGTTTTACACAGTTAATGCAAAAATAATTTTAGAAGTTATATATTTTATTGTCACATACACCAGATCGGTGCAGTGACATTTGTTGTTTTTGATTAAAACACACTGTTTTGCAATGAAGGTCTACAGTAGCCTCAGCAGCACTCTGTAGGGTAGCACCTTGGTGTAGCTGAAGGACAGATGGGTACATTGACTTCAAAACAATACCTAGGAGGCTCATGGTTCTCACCCCCTTCCATAGACTTACACAGTAATTATGACAACTTCCGGAGGACGTCCTCCAATCTATCAGAGCTTTTACAGCATGAACTGACATGTTGTCCACCAAATCAAAGGATCAGAGAAGGAATCTAGTACTGAAAGCATAAGCTACAGCTAGCTAGCACTGCAGTGCATAACATGTGGTGGAGGTTAACTCAAAGAGAGAGAAAAACAATATTAAACAGTTTTGAACAAATTAATTTCCTGCAAAATTAAGGAGAGGCAAGAGAGAGAGAAAGAGAGCTAGCTATATATATATATTAAACATTCACTACCTAGTTTAGCCTACTCAAACACTTGGCTCAAACATTCAACACTGGAACTCTTCCAAGTCAAGGCAAGCTTTTGGTAGTGAAGACATCAACACTATGAAACAACACATATAGAATCATGTAGTAACCAAAAAAGTGTTAGACACATCAAAATATATTTTATATTTGAGATTCTTCAAAGTAGCCACCCTTTGCCTTGATGACAGCTTTGCACACTCTTGGCATTCTCTCAACCAGCTTCATGAGGAAGTCACCTGGAATGCATTTCAATTAACAGGTGTGCCTTGTTAAAAGTTCATTTGTGGATTTTCTTTCCTTCTTAAAGCGTTGATCAGTTCTGTTGTGACAAGGTAGGGGTGGTACACAGAAGATAGCCCTATTTTGAAAAAGTCCAAGTCCATATTATGGCAAGAACAGCTCAAATAAGCAAAGAGAAATGACAGTCAATCCATTACTTTAAGACATGAAGGTCAGTTGATGCAGACAATTTCAAGAACTTTGAAAGTTTCTTCAAGTGCAGTTGCAAAAACCATCAAGCACTCTGATGAAATGGCTCTCATGAGGACCGCCACAGGAAAGGAAGAACCACAATTACCTCTGCTGCAGAGGACAAGTTCATTAGAGTTACCAGACTCAGAAATTGCAGCCGAAATAAATGCTTCACAGAGTTCAAGTAACAGACACATCTCAGCATCAAATGTTCAGAGGAGACTCTGGGAATCCGGCCACCATGGTCAAATTGCTGCAAAGAAACCACTACTAAAGGACACCAATAAGAAGCAGAGACTTGCTTGGGCCAAGAAACACGAGAAATGGATATCAGACCGATGGAAATGTCTCCTTTGGTCTGATGAGACCAAATGTAAGATTTTTGGTTTCAACCGCTGTGTCTTTCAGAGACGCAGAGAAGGTGAACGGATGATCTCCGCATGTGAGGTTCCCACCATGAAGCATGGAGGAGGAGGTGTGATGGTGCGGGGGTGCTTTGCTGGTGACACTGTCTGTGATTTATTTAGAATTCAAGGCACACAACCAGCATGGCTACCATAGCATTCTGCAGCAATATCCCATCTGGTTTGCGCATAGTGGGACTATCATTTGTTTTTCAACATGACAATGACCTCCAGGCTGTGTAAGGGCTATTCGACCAAGAAGGAGAGTGATGGAGTGCTGCAACAGATGACCTGGCCTCCATAATCACCCGACCTCAACCCAATTGAGATGGTTTGGGATGAGTTGGACCGCAGAGTGAAGGAAAAGGAGCCAACAAGTGCTCAGCGTATGTGGAAACTCCTTCAAGACTGTTGGTTTCCAGGTGAAGCTGGTTGAGAAAATGCCAAGACTGTGCAAAAGCTGTCATCAAGGCAAAAGGTGGCTATTTGAAGAATCTCAAATATAAAATATTTACAATTTTTTTGGTTACTGAATGATTCCATATGTGTTATTTCATTGTTTTGATGTCTTCACTATTATTCTGCAATGTAGAACATAGTCAAAATAAAGAAAAACCCTTGAATGAGTAGGTGTGTCCAAACTTTTGACTGGTACCGTACGTTGCAAACCTTCATTCAAGGCCAGGTTGTAGAAACCTCATGATGGGTACAGGAAAAATGTGAGTAGTAGCCTAAACCTATCGATGTTACATTGAGCTGGGTGGACGGAATATGAATGACAGACATCCAATATGCTGTAATAGGAATAAGGCCGTGCTCATACCATTTTTTATCATCCTCCTTCATCTTAAACGGCACCGACCGCCACAGCTCCCCACAGATGAAGAATTGGAAATCAGAGATAATCTGAACTTCTACTCAAAGCCATTGAAGCATGTGAAACCAGGCAGGGTCTTGTGTGACATCCTGCGACACAGTGAGCGAGCATATCCCTCCCCCGTTTGTCTGGCCGTGTGCCAGATGGCAACAGATTGTCCGCCTCTGGCACAGCTGCCCCTCTCTATCCACACAGCTCTAATGAGACACTCCGAGTGAGACCTAGGCCTATCTGACACTTTATCCAGCCAGAGATGGAGCGGAATGAAACACCAACGCTGACTTTATCTGCTATGCTGAACATCTGGACTTTTGGTGTTGCCACCAATAGTTTTTTTTTTCTTTCAAGTTTTAATTGGCCTGCCCCGGTGAGGTCAATTTTAGTTTACTGACAAGTTTAGGTGTGGATGGAGGGAGAGAAGAGTAGTGGAGAGGTGGGGGACTGGCACAGGAGAGAAGGAAGGAGTCTAGGGAGAACAGGTCGCTGATTTGGTGGCTGATCTGGTCAGTAATTTTCCTCATTGTGCAAAACTCTCAATTTAACATGAAAAAGAATGCATAGGAAGATAGGAAAACAGGACAACTTAATACGGGGGAGCCTGTTAGCATGCGCCACTTATACAAGAGATACTAAATCAGAATTAAAATGGATTTAATGGCATAAAGTACAATTTGTAGATATAGCCAAAGCAGTATAATAGTAATAATAATAATAATAATAATGATAATCATGTATCCTATGTTATCTCATGTAAAACAGGGCTGGCTAGTAAAGGTCTCCTCTCAGGAGAGCGTGATGCTTTTTAACATGCCTCGGCTGGTGTCCACCGGACCTGGCACAACCACATATGTGTCCCTGTTTGCAATAGACAGCCTTGGATAAAATACGGATTGCATCAAATAGGATCCCGGACGTGTCCTGTGAAATATGAAAAAGTAGAGAAGGAGAGCTCAAGTGCTTCTCTCTCTTTCTCTCCACTGAGCCGACAGAGATTCAGGCCTGTGTCTTTCATCTGCTTGTCAACATTCCCGTGGTTTTGTATCCGACCAGCCCATAAAGCGCTGTGGCTCCAGAGAAACCCTGCACCACACTGTTCTGTGGTCCTATCCACGTGTTGCACTGGTTTGAGAATGAGTTTGAGACTGAGTTCTGCACGATGGGAAAATGAATTACCCTGGGGAGGAGGGAGCGTTCTGTTGGCAGTGGTGTACCTACCCTCCCTGACAAAATTGCTGGATTACTGGAGAAGCGTTATCCCACCGCTGCCACCAACGGGCACTGGCCGGAGCCCGAGACTGTAGCTTGGCAGGCCCCTACCGCTTATTTGACTGAGAGGCAAAGTTTGCCACTCCCTAAAGGTCGTAGCAGAGTATTAATATTAAAAATGATCTTCCTGTTATTAGAAACAGCAGTATGTGGAAAGTTGATTACAATAACATACAAAAAAATAAATATATATATATACTTGAAGCCTACATAGATCTGCAAATATATTGAGACGAGTGGCATTAAGTCGTATGGCTCCTTTTGGAATGAACTACGACAGAAAAACATTGTGTGGGACATTGTATTGATTCAAACTGCAAACTGAAAGGGAGTTTGTATTGAACTAATTGACCATGCAAGAATGGCTTGGCTGGAAGACTGGCTTGGCTGGAAGACTGGCTTGGCTGGAAGACTGGCTTGGCTGGAAGACTGGCTTGGCTGGAAGACTGGCTTGGCTGGAAGACTGGCTTGGCTGGAAGACTGGCTTGGCTCGAAGACTGGAAGACTGGCTTGGCTGGAAGACTGGCTTGGCTGGAAGACTGGCTTGGCTGGAAGACTGGCTTGGCTGGAAGACTGGCTTGGCTGGAAGACTGGCTTGGCTCGAAGACTGGCTTGGCTCGAAGACTGGCTTGGCTGGAAGACTGGCTTGGCTGGAAGACTGGCTTGGCTCGAAGACTGGCTTGGCTCGAAGACTGGCTTGGCTCGAAGACTGGCTTGGCTCGAAGACTGGCTTGGCTCATTTCCACAAATCTAACTCCTGTTCACTATTACTATTCTATTTGTTAGATCAGTATAAACAGTACGCTCTTTAAAAAAAAAAGGTTTGAAAAGGTCTTTTTGGCTGTCCCCATAGGAGCACCCCTTCGGGTTCCATGTAGAACCCTCTGTGGAAAGGGTTCTACATGGAACCAAAAAACTGTTCGACCTGGAACCAAAAGGGTTATTCAAAGAATTCTCCTATGGGGACAGCCAAAGAACCCTTTTTGGTTCCAGATAACACCTTCTTTTCTAAGAGTGTAGAAAGCACTAGAAACTGCAAGCATTTGGCATGACGAGCTTAATTCTCTTCCACAACGTCCATGCAACCTTGCTGCAACATTGAAGCGGTCTGATGGTGACACACTGTGGGAATGTTGTTTGTCAGCCCGTGGATGGCATTTACTAGGGAAAAGTCAACTGAGCAGTTAGGATTCATGAATAACTACACACAAATTACACAAGCCCCCATTGAGCCTTTACGCCGCGACACAGTCGACCGTGAACTCTGGCTCCACATCACCATCTCGTCATTTGTCCTCATGACATTCCGCTACACTGAGAGACTCAATGAAAAGCTAGCAATCCGGTTTCGAGGAGAGAGGAGAGTTTGGCGAAAGAAAAGAAAAAGAAAGAGGGTGGGGTTAAAGAGAGGCGAGAGGAGCGTTAGAGTTTGAGAGAAAGAATGCGGTCATTCATTTTGTAAAGCAAAAACAGTGAAATACAATTACTGTATCAGAGTGTATGAACCCCCCCCCTTAAGGCAAACACATTCTCCAGAAAACAGACCACACAGATGAGCAATTCATCACAGTCTGGGAAAATGAAGAGGAATCCATTTTGGTCTATTTTTCCAAAAATTGAACCCCAATTGATTTTCACAAGGCACAAAGTGTGCAAAAATAACATTCCCTGCCAATTCAATTTGAGAGATGACTTCACTCTGCCTCCTCTTAACACGCATTCTCTCTCTCTCTATATATATATATATAGATATATATATACCATTGATAGTCAGACCGCATAATAATCTGGGTATGATTAATAACAGTAATCAGACCCCGAGCGACCATGTCTGGTTGAACACGTTTCTGCACGGATCTCAACCCCCCTCCCTCCCCTTCCCTTGCAGCAGGCAGTGACCCACGCTGGCATTTTAACGGTTGTTTCAGACGGCGACCGCTCATTAAACTGCTCCGGCAGAAAGGGAGAAGGCAATTACATGGACCTGTGGGTTCTGCTGGCCCTACAGTCCAAAGAATACAAAGGAACCTCTACTATACTGACCCTTACACACACACAGGCAGACTCCATCCAGTTAGACCGAGGTATTCAGCAGCTGGTTCCCACTGGTTCCTACAGTATTTATTTATCTGTCATGGTATAGTATTCTTGTATTTGACTCTCTTCTGCTGTCTTTTTCATATTACTTCTATATTACTGTTTTTGTCCTCCTTTTGTGTCTGTGTCTCTCAACTCTACCTCATTGTGTCTGGTCTTTGTTTTCTCTTACTTTTCATGCTATGTAAGCCTCTCTTCCTCGCTCCCTCCTCCTTTTGTGTCTGTGTCTCTCAACTCTACCTCGTTGTGTCTGGTCTTTGTTTTCTCTTACTTTTCATGCTATGGACTTTTCATGCTAACTCTACCTCGTTGTGTCTGGTCTTTGTTTTCTCTTTTCATGCTATGTAAGCCTCTCTTCCTCGCTCCCTCCTCCTTTTGTGTCTGTGTCTCTCAACTCTACCTCGTTGTGTCTGGTCTTTGTTTTCTCTTACTTTTCATGCTCCTTTTTGTGTCTGTGTCTCTCAACTCTACCTCGTTGTGTCTGGTCTTTGTTTTCTCTTACTTTTCATGCTATGGAAGCCTCTCTTCCTCGCTCCCTCCTTCTTTTCTTGTCTCTTTCTCCTGCTTTCCGTGACACATATCTGATTCATGTCTGTAATTAGGGTCTCGTCCAGTCATTAGTCTGTTTATGTAGTCGAGACGACCTAGAAAAAACCTGAACATAACATGGCATGCGGAGACGCACACAAACGCACGCATCCATCCACCCATGCAAAGCGGTGATTTTCTTTTTCCATTTGTAATCCCTCACATGAATTAAACCTTATCAAGCGACAGGGGTGAGGTAGAAGTAAGCTCTTTGAAACAAAACAGCTCAGTTCATAGCTGATACTTTAGTGCACATAAAACACACACTTCATAAAAACACTGACATACACTACCATTCAAAAGTTTTGGGTCACTTAGAAATGTCCTTGTTTTTGAAAGAAAAGCACATTTCTTGTCCAATAAAATAACAACAAATTGATCCGAAATACAGTGTAGACAATGCTGTGTACTACTCCCTTCACAGAACAGCATAAACTGGCTCTAACCAGAATAGAAAGAGGACTGGGAGGCCCCGGTGCACAACTGAGCAAGAGGTACATTGGAGTACATTAGAGTACATCAGAGTGTATAGTTTGAGAAACAGACACAAGTCCTCAATTGGCAGATTCATTTAATAGTACACGCAAAACACCAGTCTCAACATCGACAGTGAAGAGGCGACTCTGGGATGCTGGCCTGTATTTCTGATCAATTTTATGTTATTTTAATGGACAAAAAAATTGCTTTTCTTTCAAAAACAAGGACATTTCTAAGTCAGCCGAAACTTTTGAACAGTAGTGTAGACAAAAACTGATGTACAACAACACTGGTGTATTCCTAGGGAAGTGCAGTGCTGATTGAGGCTGCTGGAGATGGACTGACAGTCTTAAAAGGTTTATAGGGCCAGCAGGATTGAGACTGAAACCTCAAAGGTAGCGGGAGAGCGAGCGGGAGAGCGAGCGGGAGAGCGAGCGGGAGAGCGAGCGGGAGAGCGAGCGGGAGAGCGAGAGCGAGAGAGAGAGCGAGAGAGAGAGAGAGAGAGAGAGAGAGAGAGAGATATGGAAGGATAGATGGAGAGGGAAGTGAAAAGAGAAATCCCTGAAGCTCTGATAAGTAGTCTCATCTCATTGACCGAGTGATTGATATGGCTCAACCATGGCCCAGGGATTACTGCTGGCCCCCTGGTCCTTAGATCTGTCCATCGATTTGACCTCCATAGGGGGGCTTAGTGGACTACTGACAGGGGGTGGAGGGTGAGCTCCGCTGAGGATGGAGCCAAGCCTGGGTCTGGAGGTTCAAGCCCAGAGGTGATGGGTTCTTGGATGTCCTTATTTGGACATACATTGGGAATGAGGGGTGAGGGGAGCGCCCTGGCGATTGAACCAAGCCTGCAGGGTCTTGATGTTGGGTGGTTCAAGTCCTTGCCTGAACATTGAAGCTATGACTCTGCAAATATACCGTATGATGCTCAGAGCTTGGTGGTGTACTGTTGTTGCCTTTATTCTGGAGAGAAACCATGTCATCTGCAAGCTTTGCCTAAACTACAAAAATAATAATTTGACTGTTTCAGTTGTGTGAGCAACAAGGACAAAATGGGGACAAAAATAGAGCATAACGCTCCCACACGGCAAAAAGTGGATATGCCCAAAAATATCTCTATGAACACACGCAATCTGTGATGTTGCCGTCACTTCCAGGACAGTACTATAGTTCCGCTGCCACACCTCAAACTCGATCGACCTTGATCCTCTCTACCAGCAGACAGCCAGTCAGTCCATGTGAAAGACAACAGAGTACACAGAAAAGGAGCAGGGGCAGGAGTGAAAGATTTGCTCTGTCGTTCTCTCATCCTTCCCTCTGTGGCTGATCAAAGACCACGCCATCCCTTCCCATCCAGCCAGACGGTCTCGTTCCGATGAGTTTCATTCCGAAATTCACAATCCAATCTTTCCAGATAGGTAAAAACGCAAGGGTGGGGATTCGGAGGCAAACTGAGAGCCCACCTGTGAAGAAGCAAAGGGGCGGAACCATCAAGTGTGTGCGCGTGTGTGTGTGTGAGTTTTGTGTCTCTGCCTGTGTGTGCGTGCACCCAACATCATAGCACCTTGGGTAGATGACAAAGGACACGACGTAACACACTGCCTATACGAACGTGCATGATCATCTGTGGGTCAAAATGGTGAGTGCTTTTTTTCTGGGAGTTGGAAAGGAAAGCAGAGTCCTACCCCGACCCAGACAGCATCCCATTTAGTGCATACAGCTTCTAGCACCAGGCTGAACAGCTGTCCCCATAGGATTACCATGATCCCTGCTTCACAGTCATTCACCCTCTGTCATTTTTTCCCATTCTTGCCCCTTTAACACCCCTCCTATCGCTTTTACATCTCTCTCTGCATTTCCCCTCTGTCTCTAACACCCCTCCTCTCTCTCTCTCTCTTTCCATTTTTGTTCCATCTCAAGCTCTTTTTTTGCTCTCTCGCTCACCTTCTGTGTGTCCTTTCTCTCTCCCTCCACCTCTGGTTGACTTTCACAGGTCCTCTCTCTCTCTCTCTCTGTCTCCTTCTTTCTCCCCTCCCTCCTCATTCATCCCTCTCTTTATGTCTCCCTTCTTCCCTCTCGCCATGGAGCAAAAACATCTCCCTCTCTCCTCTATCAAAACCTTTATCATCAAAAATAGCTATTTACAGTGGGATGAGAGCGTTAGAGAGGAACTCAAAAAGTGTAACAGAGACAGGGCTCAGTGGTGAAGGGGGGCTCAATGACATGTTACACACAGTGAAGCGCTACCTCTCAGGATTTAATTTAGCCGAATGTATTCATAGAACTGTGGACTAATTACGGGAAAACAATACATTATTGAGCGAGTGTGTGTTTTTGCTTCCCCTTGAACCGGTTCAACAACAGTTTATCAAACATTTTGCGTCATAGTTTGAAAATGAACTTTGGTAATTGAGTCGTAAAAAAATATATACTTATTTGAACCCCTTTCAAAAGGCAAATGCAATCCACTCGGGGGGTGACCAGGTCGGGTCGCGATGAATCCATCCTGACTCTGCGCGGTGCGAGTGCTTAGCGATGGCATTTGGAGTTAAGTGTATTTTCTTGTAGAGCAGCGCTCAATTACCTGTCAACTGAAGCACAACGCTTCCTCAACAATGAACAAACAATCCAAAACAACCACCACCTCTTCCCTCAGACGCCACCCTTTCTCTCCCTCTTTTGCTCTCTCTCACTAACTTTCTCTCCCTCTTTTGTTCTCTCTCACTAACTTTCTCTCCCTCTTTTGCTCTCTCTCACTAACTTTCTCTCCCTCTTTTGCTCTCTCTCACTAACTTTCTCTCCCTCTTTTGCTCTCTCTCACTAACTTTCTCTCCCTCTTTTGCTCTCTCTCACTAACTTTCTCTCCCCCTTTTGCTCTCTCTCACTAACTTTCTCTCCTCAAGCACACTTCTTCATATTGAACCTTTATTTAACTAGGCAAGTCAGTTAAGAACAAATTCTTATTTACAATGACGGCCTACCCCTGCTAAACCTTAACCTGGACGACGCTGGGCCAATTGTGCACCGCCCTATGGGACTCCCAATCACGTCTGGTTGTGATACAGCCTGGAATCGATCCAGGGTCTGTAGTGACAACTCTAGCACTGAAATGCAGTGCCTTAGACCGGTGTGCCACTCGGGAGCCTCCTCTTACTCTATCTCCTTCCCTCCTTTACCCTCACCTCCTCCCTCTTTCTCTCTCCCTCTCACCTGATCCATTCCACACTCAGCCTACATACTCCAAAAATTCTGCTCCAGCAGCTCCAAAAAAGCTAAACCAAACCCCACTAAAAGCGACAACACAGCAGCAGCTCCCCTTTTAGGGGGCACAGTTGTTGTCGTAGCACATATCTGTCCAGAGCATATGAGTGGTGCTGGCAGGGCCTGGGGTGTTGTGACTAAACAGGCCCTACGGTGCCTGGTCATTTCCCAACGGTTTCCCTTCCAGCTGGGCACTAAAAGGCCCCTATTTAGTCTGAGAGAGAGACCAGGCTCTTGTCAAAAGCCATCAGCACCTCTCGGCTAATAACCCTGCCCTACCTCCCTTCTCCTTTCTTGTGTCCCCTTCTCTCTCGCCTCTTTCCTCTCTTCTCCACCCGACTGGGGCCCTGGCCTTGCGTTAATGCATTTTCACACTTCATTTGGAAGAGGAGGAAAAGAGGCACACACCCAAACTCCAAAGTAAGCTTTCTCGAAACCTCCAGAGGAAAACTTCATCCAAAATTCACTGACAGGCAGCCATTCTATCTTTCCTTCTCGCTTCCTCTTCACCCCCCCTTCATTCTCAACCTCCAATCTGACCTCTTCAGTCGAGGGCCACCCTGACTTTAAAACTAGTAAAGCCTGGCCTCGAGGGACTCCCCTTCGAACTAACGCCACGTCTTTTGGACGTCTACATTCTAACAGTCTAATAAATACGATTCATATATGTTAGCGCAAAAAAAAAGACAATTTGGTTGTGTTTATGAAGGTCTTAGGTAACATGGGAATAAAAAAGTAAATGCATTTTCCTTAGTTTATGTAACTGTAGGCTATGTGTACCAATGAAAAACCTCGAAAAGCACCACAATTTAAGTGTTTAGAATCCATTAAATAAACACCATCACCAAGGTCATTCATTATTCAATCGTTGAAGGGAAAATCTGCAGTTGCGACCCCAAATATAAGCTTGTTCTACGCCAATGTGTGTAAACCAAGTAGAGGTAAACAAACGCTATATAGCCTCAAAACATGGTTAAAACTGTCATTTTGATATGTTCGTGCTTCCATAACTCAGCCTCTGAATTTGAGAGTGGTTACATTTCTGGGATGGGCCTTTAGTTTTTTACCGAAACAGGGGCGGGGAGTACGCTTTGTTAGTTTCAAATGCTGATTGCCTCTTTAAGTGCAGGTTTTAATGGCCAACCTCAGAGGAAGTTTCCGCACCTATTTCAAGTAATTCCTGTCCGAGAGCAGAAACTCTCATTTTAGGTTCCGCCTCGACGACTGACGCAGGCTGCTAATACATATTCAGAAATTTGTGGTGGGAACGTTGTGTCGATTTTCACGTGTAAACATGGAAATAACAACAAATAGGGCACTGACTGACAGCTCTCAGTGTAACTAGCTAGAATGCTAACCTTAGCCAGCTAATGAAAGTTATGTGAACACCATTTCAATTAAGACATGCGCACCACAATGTCAAGGGAAGTCAAGTGAAAATACTTATTTCAGAAAAAGACTACCAAGTCTCAGCTAAACCATGCCTATACGAGCTGTTTACGTGTTGAGGGTTGATAGTTGTTTGACTAATTGACGTTTGACCATTGCACTGAAATCGTGTCGGTTTTCAGACGTCATTAGTATTTAGACAGTCACACAGACATTGTCAAATAGCTATATTCTTTCTTCTCTCTGTTATCATTTCAGCGAGATAGATATCTTTTTTTGTGTGAATTGTATCCCTTTTTTCTCCCCAATTTCATGGTATCCAATTGTTTTTAGTAGCTACTATCTTGTCTCTATCAATGGATTGTGATATTTTGTGGGTAAATAAAGAGGTTTAAAAACATTAGTATGCAACCCCTATTCGTTAACAAAGCCACAAAGTCATAAACCCTGTCAATTTCAATATTTCTTCTTTATAAAATCGGATTTCTCCTACCTCAACCTACCTAACCTTAACCAAACTGCTAACCTTATCCTAACTCTAAACTTAATTAAGATCAAAAAGCATTGTTTGTTTTCATGAATTTGTATGATATAGCCAATTTGGACTTTATAGCTGTTTTATCTAGTGTAAACCCAAGTGTAGGCGACAGAGAAAAGCTGATTGGCTCTAGGACGACTCAAGAAGAACTCTGGAGCAGTTTTTCTCATAATAAACATTGCTAAGCTGGTGGATGGTAAACATTTAAATACAACCCAGCCCTGAAATTAAATGTATGCTGAAAATCATTTGCATGTCATCTCATAGGAAAAAACATGTAAGACTCATGGAAACATCTGAAGTCACACATTCAGATTTGGTACTTCAAACCCAAATATATAGTACCTTGTCTAAAACAATGACTTATTTACTTATATTGTTGTGCAACATCATGGACAAGCTCTGGCCATCATCTTTCAGCTAGAAAACATATATTTCTACTGGTGTGGGCATTTACGGAACATTATGAAACTAAAAAAAATGCATTTAAAAAGAACAGAATGGCATGGAATTGCCAAAAAGCTATATTTTGAAATAGAGTTCAAGGGGTCATTTTAAAGAGTTGTTTGGCAGGGATAGGTGATTTGGAAACTGCCGAATCTGTTCTTTCTGATACTAAAATGTCTTACCTGCTTGCGACTCATAGGAGGATTTGAAAAAGTCACTTTTTGGCGCTCTGTGTCATTGTCCCTGTATCCATTCCAAGCTGATGTTCATCAGATTCTCCATGTACAATTTAACAATTGATCATATTGTCACCCATAAGACTATTGTCAATGTAATCTTGTCTTTAGGCTAACTATATTATCATATGTGTCTTCCAGTGACAGACTGCTGGTGAATGAGGGGGAGGAAAAAAATAATAATCACGTCCTCTTAAAACTGTTATAAAACAAATTATGTTTGTGATATCAAGATTGTAACAATGACAGTGTATTATATAGACTCATTAAGGAATAATCAAGGATGTGGGGGGGGGCATGACTTCAAAAAATGGCAGAGTAATTAAACATTTAAATTAGTTTTGTGTCCACATGACGCTCTCAGCTTTTCTAAGACGCTCTCAACTTTTTTACTGTTAAGATCAGCCCAACTCGAGATGAGGCCACCAAAAGGTTTAGAATTATACCAATGTCCCGACGTATCATTTAAACGTCTTGGGTTTGAGCTACAGACTTCTGGGTTTGTACGATTAGATTCATCTTCTGCAGCCATAGACACCAACCATTAGTCTGTGTGATTAACGGGGGCTGAGCTAAAGTGGTGTTTGTGAGACAAGGACGGATCCCGAAGGGGCCCAGGGCCGGGTCTTTTATACAAAAACATCTGGTGAGTCTGAATGGTTTACGCTACAAACTATTAAAAGCTACTGCCCCGGCTGTTACGCAGTCGGCCGCGACCGAGAGACCCATGAGGGGGTACACAATTGGCCCTGCATCATCCGGGTTAGGGGAGAGTTTGGCTGGCCGGGTTGTCCTTGTCCCATCGCGCTCTAGCAACTCCTGTGGCGGGATGGGCGCAATGCACGCTAACACGGTTGCCAGGTGTATGGTGTTTCCTCCGACACATTGGTGCGGCTGGCTTCTGGGGTAAGCAAGCATTGTGTCAAGAAGCAGTGCAGCTTGACGGGGTCATGTCTCGGGGGAAGCACGGCTCTCGACCTTCGCCTCTCCCGAGTCAGTACGGGAGTTGCAGCGATGGGACAAGACTGTAACTACCAATTGGATGTCATGACATTGGGGAGAAAAAGTGGTAAAAACTAAAAAATACACACAAAAAAAGAGCTACTGTTTCTATGAAAAGCTGAGACTCACAAACACGCACGTGTAAAATGTTTTGCTCCATGATGCTCACAATCCACACAAGTGTCATTCGAATGTAAGGGTTCTTCTACATAGAAGATCATAGTAAATCCCAGACATGGTGTCTATAATACTGTAATAAGCTCACATAGTTGCTGTCACAAACTCCAAACTCCACACTGTTGTCCCTGGCTAGTTGGATATTCATTTCCCGGTATGCAAACCATTTCTGTACTTACACCATTCATATAAGGTTTTTTTGCTTTGGCATTTGTCAATGAACCTCATGAATGTAACTGTTTATGTCAAATTGTTTTGTGTTCTCTTGTCCTATTTGTCCGTAAAAAGAAAATAGTAAAACACTTCATTGTGAGGCTAAATATCAGGGCTGGGGTCTTGAGACTGATAGGGTTAAAAGCCCATGCCGCTTCAGCCGCAGGAGTGAAACACAGAGAAAGACCTCACAAGTCTTGTTCCTCACCCAAACCCCGTAAACCTAGCTAGACGGTGCACCAATAAACTAACGCAATGAGACGTCTTGTAAACGTTAAAAGCAGAGCCAAAGAAATCGATGTCAAAAGCAAACGTGTTAAAAATGCACGACATCCAGAACTGAAATAGAGAGTCCAGGTTTATGTTGGCTAGGAAACCTGTCTAAGGTGTGCTGGAAATCCCCACAGCTATGTTCCTTTTAAGTTGGCAGGTGGGCACTACTCGTCCACTGCAGTGAGAACGGACTCTGCCCGTCTCTTAGCCCACTTCTGTGCCCGCCTCTGTGCTATGCCACTGAACGGTGAACAGATTATGATTTGGTCTGTCCGAGATGTTGTAAACAGATCCGATATTGTGCTTGTGTCCTGAATGAACCTGTATGAACAACCTACAGCACGGTCTCGTTGCTCAGTTGGTAGAGCATGGAGCATAGTAAGGTGGAAGATTGGAAATGTCAGCCGGTGCAGAGGGCGGAGGTGTTTTTCCTGTTGTCTGTCCGGCTGTGCTCGTCCTTGACGTGGAGGCTCATCCATAAACAGGGCCTAGGCTGAGGTTGTGGTGGCAGACCAGACTAAGTGGGGAAGAAAGAGGAAGGGTTGGGCAAGCCCTTAATCGAGATGTATTATGTATTCAGATCTGTGCTTTGTTCTCACGTAGAAGAGACACAGGCAGAAGCTCAGACTGGAAGGGAGAACAAAAAAGAGGGAAGGAAGAGAGGCTGATAAGGGGGAATAGAGGCTGAAAAAGAAAGAGAGAGATGGTGGGGGGGGGAGACCCTGCTTGATAAATTTCCCAATCTCAAATGGTATAAAGCTGAACTCTTCTATGTTGAAGGTGATCCAAACTCTCGCTCCCTAAACTTTGGGCCAAACCAACTATTGACCTGGTTGCATGACATGGCCCAAAAACAACACTAAAACCATACACTAGTCATAAACCCATCCGTTTGGGTTTTCCAGAAAGAGTTTTCCAGAAAGAGTCTCTGCTGTCTTCCAGAAAGAGCTAAAAGATACCGGGGGGGAAGTATCAACTCTAAAAATAACAAAACCAGTGGCACTGTGCCCTCCGTAGCCCAATGTCAGCCTGTGTGTGCCCAGTCTTTCCCAGATACACACAGACAGACAGGCTGGCACAGGCTGTGCCCCTCTGCCAACGGAGCCCTGCCACAGCTGTGCCCACAAGCCCCCTCCATTCACCCTGACAACAAGCAGCTTCTGTTATCACCACAGATACAATCACCGGGCATGGAAGGGGAGGAGAGAGGATGGAGGATACTGGGCTGGCGGCTATTCACAGCACACTGTGGCTGCTGTCTCTGCAGCACATGGAAAAGGCCACACATACACAGACACACACATATCCCAACCACAGACAATTTACATACACTACAGAGAACACCGGAATAAATATTATCACTGAATTATCACAGTGAATTATTGCAATGTTTGTTTATGTGTCATAAGGAATTCATTCATACAGTATGAATGAAAATAAAACACAGACATTTTCATATCCACACACACACACACGCACGCACGCATGCACAGACACACACACACACACACACACACAAATAGTACATCTATAGTACATCTCTACTTCCTCTTAGTACAAAAGGTTACTGTGTCTCCTGTTCTCCTGTATTTCACTCTGTTCCTGTCAGCCACACAACAGAGAGAGAGACAGGTTGGTTGAACTCATGCTATCATAAGCAGGGCCAATTCACATCGTTTGAGAGCGATCAGAGCAGACAGCGGCCTGACTCTGGCAAAAACAATCAGCTGAGAACATACACAAGACACACACACAAACACACACAGCTCAACC
This sequence comes from Oncorhynchus tshawytscha, assembly GCF_018296145.1. Lineage (NCBI taxonomy): Eukaryota > Metazoa > Chordata > Actinopteri > Salmoniformes > Salmonidae > Oncorhynchus > Oncorhynchus tshawytscha. Next base: position 30,780,883 of record NC_056438.1, read on the forward strand.
ACTCTAAACATCAGCGGTAAAGAGAACAGGAAAAGAGAGGAGTCGGCAGCACCTGATGGGTTTCAACAGAACATAGAGTGCCTCGAGTGTGAATGCGTGCTTGTGTGAGTGCGTTGTTTAGTCCTAGTTGAGATCGAGGACACTAAGCATTCATCACTTGAAAACCAACCCATCACAGCTACTGGGTAAGTACTCCATTTCCATTGGCCCAAGAGGGCTTCTTTAATGTCTACTAAACAACGATGTCAAGGGTCGAGATGTCCTGATAAGTAAAAGAAAATGTGTTATTTTTAGGATTATATGGCCACCGCAACTGATTCATACAGGAACCACGTGTAGATCCCCATTATTAAATTAAAAGCCTTTAAAGACAGACAATAAGAGAATAGATAGTCATGGCAGTATTCTGCAAACTCAGTTGAAGGTTCAACTCTAGTGCAACAGTATCTAGCATCACGAGAGACAGTAAGCGATGAAAGAGAGTGAAGAGGTTTGCCAACTTGTGCCAACCGACATTCAAACTGGCAGGGATGCAATTCCTCGATATGCTTCATTTCAGATTTCTCTCCATTCCTTTCCATTGTGTAACAGAAGCTGTGTGTCTGAAGGTCAGTTTGAAATAAAGTGAGGAGCAGTGGGCATCACCCTGTATGAACTATCTATCTCCCACTGCGAAGAGAAACTCATGTTTGAGAAGCTTAGTGGTAATGTGGGCACTGGAGACATGAAAAGTCTCCACAAATTGCCTCCCTCATCTGTCAAAGTTGGTTAAAGTAGAAGTTTTGAGTCTGTTCTGCCTTTAAAACACTTGGCAGATGTAACAGAAAGCAAATCTAAAGGGATATGGGCTAGCGTCCAAACCAAGGGTTTTGTTCTAATCGAAAGTATGATTCTAATGTCATTAATCAAGCTTGTGGTTGGTGTAGAATTGGAAGCCATTTGGGGATTTTGGTTTGCTCATGAACATTTCCTGGATGATGGCATTGGTTTGCAACAGGAACAGATGGAGGTCCCCTGTATGCACTGATCTAGGATCAGCTTATCTCTTTCCAATCCTGACCATAACAATAAGAGTGAATTTGTTCATATTTCCACTGAGCACAGGCCTGCTTGCAATGACTCATCGTTCCAGAGAGGTAGAAGGGAGATAGCTGAGGTTATCAGCTAGCAGGGAAATGTCTAAGTGGCCCCATACTTTTGAACGGTAGTGTATATCTCATTTTTAATTTGAGGGATGATTTTTTTTTTCGGAATAAAACAAAACAAAAAATATCTTCTATCTCTCTATCTAAAAATACATATAGCATATACACTATCTTTATTTAATCAGGGAGTCACCTTTTACGAAGCAGTCCTGCATAGACAATTTCCTAAAATACATCCAAATTTTAAAAAACGACACAAACATATTGCCCAGACAAACATAAATATACACAATTATACACCGTGTTTGGAGAATATCGTGTGAGTCCTGCTTGTTTTTGTGCTTGCTGAAGAAATCTTTGTCTAATCCGAGGTGAGTGATCGCTGTCCTGATATCCAGAAGCTCTTTTCTTCCGTAAGAAACGGTTGCAGAAACATTATGTACAAAATCATTTACAAATATGGCAAAAAGACAAACACATAATAGCACAATTGGTTAGGAGACCGTAAAATGGCCTCCGGCGCCATTGGTAATTCTGACACTAAGGAACTTGAAGCTCTCAACCTGCTCCACTTACAGCCCTGTTGATGAGAATGGGGGTGTGCTCAGTCCTCCTTTTCCTGTAGTCCACAATCATATTCTTTGTCGTCACGTTGAGGGAGAGGTTGTTGTCCTGGCACCACAAGGCCAGGTCTCTGACCTCCTCCCTATAGGCTGTCTCATCGTTGTCGGTGATCAGGCCTACCACTGTTGTGTCATCTGCAAACTTAATGATGGTTGTTGGAGTCATGCATGGCAGTGCAGTCATGTGTGAACAGGGAGTACAGGAGGGGACTGGGATAATGGTGTTGATGTGAGCCATGACCAGTCTTTCAAAGAACTTCATGGCTACAGATGTGAGTTCTATGAGTCGGTAGTCATTTAGGCAGGTTACCTTAGTGTTCTTGGGCACAGGTTACCTTAGTGTTCTTGGGTGGTCTGCTTGAAACATGTTGGTATTACAGACTCAGACAGGGAGAGGTTGAAAATGCCAGTGAAGACACTTGCTATTTGGTCAGCGCATGCTCTGGGTACATGTTCTGGTAATCCGTCTGGCCCTGCGGCCTTGTTTAAAGGTCTTACTCACATCGGCCGCAGAGAGCATGATCACACAGTCGTCCGGAACAGCTGATGCTCTCATGCATGTTTCAGAGTTACTTGTCTCGAAGCGAGCATAGAAGTAATTTAGCTCGTCAGGTAGGCTCGTGTCATTGGGCAGCTCTCGGCTGTGCTTCCCTTTGTAGTCTGTAATAGTTTGCAAGCCCTGCCATAGCCTCTGGATGAGTGTTTTCCTGTTTTCTTATGGCGGTATACAGCTCATTGAGTGCAGCCTTCGTGCCAGCATCCGTATGTGATGGTATGTAGACAGCTACAGTGAGGGAAAAAAGTATTTGATCCCCTGCTGATTTTGTACGTTTGCCCACTGACAAAGAAATGATCAGTCTATAATTTTAATGGTAGGTTTATTTGAACAGTGAGAGACAGAATAACAACAAAACAATTCAGAAAAAAGCATGTCAAAAATGTTAGAAATTGATTTGCATTTTAATGAGGGAAATAAGTATTTGACCCCCTCTCAATCAGAAATATTTCTGGCTCCCAGGTAAAGGGAGTGCTCCTAATCTCAGCTTGTTACCTGTATAAAAGACACCTGTCCACAGAAGCAATCAATCAGATTCCAAACTCTCCACCATGGCCAAGATCAAAGAGCTATCCAAGGATGTCAGGGACCTACACAAGGCTGGAATGGGCTACAAGACCATCGCCAAGCAGCTTGATGAGAATGTGACAACAGTTGGTGCGATTATTCGCAAATGGAAGAAACACAAAAGAACTGTCAATCTCCCTCGGCCTGGGGCTCCATGCAAGATCTCACCTCGTGGTGTTACAGGAATCAGCCCAGAACTACACAGGAGGATCTTGAGGATCTCAAGGCAGCTGGGAAAACAATTGGTAACACACTATGCCGTGAAGGACTGAAATCCTGCAGCGCCCGCAAGGCCCCCCTGCTCAAGAAAGCACATATACATGCCCGTCTGAAGTTTGCCAATGAACATCTGAATGATTCAGAGGACAACTGGGTGAAAGTGTTGTGGTCAGATGAGACCAAAATGGAGCTCTTTGGCATCAACTCAACTCGCTGTGTTTGGAGGAGGAGGAATGCTGCCTATGACCCCAAGAACACCATCCCCACCGTCAAACATGGAGGTGGAAACATTATGCTTTGGGGGTGTTTTTCTGCTAAGGGGACAGGACAACTTCACCGCATCAAAGGGACGATGGACAGGGCCATGTACCGTCAAATTTTGAGTGAGAACCTCCTTCCCTCAGCCAATGGGTCGTGAATGGGTATTCCAGCATGACAAGGACCCAAAACACACGGCCAAGTAAACAAAGGAGTGGCTCAAGAAGAAGCACATTAAGGTCCTGGAGTGGCCTAGCCAGTCTCCAGACCTTAATCCCATAGATAATCTGTGGAGGGACCTGAAGGTTCGAGTTGCCAAACGGCAGTCTCGAAACCTTAATGACTTGGAGAAGATCTGCAAAGAGGAGTGGGACAAAATCCCTCCTGAGATGTGTGCAAACCTGGTGGCCAACTACAAGAAACGTTTGACCTCTGTGATTGCCAACAAGGGTTTTGCCACCAAGTACTAAGTCATGTTTTGCAGACGGGTCAAATACTAATTTCCCTCATTAAAAAGGAAAGCAATTTTTATCATTTTTGACATACGTTTTTCTGGATTTTTTTGTTGTTATTCCGTCTCTCACTGTTCAAATAAACATACCATTAAAATTATAGACTGATCATTTCTTTGTCAGTGGGCAAACGTACAAAATCAGCAGGGGATCAAATACTTTTTTCCCTCACTGAAAACTCTCTAGGTAGATAGTGTGGTCTATAGTTTATCATGAGATACTCAATCTCAGGGGAGCAAAACCTCGAGACTTCCTTAGATATTGTACACCAGCTGTATACATAGACCGCTAAACCCTTGTCTTACCAGAGGCTGCTGTTCTATCCTGCCGATACAGTGTATAACCCACCAGCTGTATATCATTCAAGTCGTCGTTTAGCCACGACTCGGTGAATCATATATATTACAGTTTTGAATGTCCCATTGGTAGTTTAATCTTGTTCTTAGGTCATCAATTTTATTTTCCAATGATTGCACATTTGCCAATAGAACGGATGGCAGTGGGAGTTTAATCGCTCACCTACGAATTCTCATATAAGGCAGCCTGACCTCCGCCCCCTTTTTCTCCTTTTTCTCTTCACGCAAATGACGGGGATTTGGGCCTGTTCCCAGGAAAGCAGTATATCCTTCACGTTGGACTCGTTAAAGGAAAAAGCTTCTTCCAGTTTGTGGTGAGTAATCACTGTTCTGATGTCCAGTAGTTATTTTCAGTCATAAGAGACGGTAGCAGCAACATTATGTACAAAATAAGTTTAAAAAATAAGTTACACACAACACAAAAAAACAAACAAAATAACACAGTTGGTAGGGCCATGTAAAACATCAGCCATCCTCTCCGACGCCATTCTACAAATCAGATTACTTTACCGAGTTTGGGTAATCCAAAATTGAGCAACTGACAAAAATGTTAGACAGGAAACTATAAACTGTAACAGATTACATTTCCAAAGTAACATACACAACCCTGCAGCAGGTACAGTATGGATTTAAATCCACATGAATAGCTAATAAACAAAAGAGGCATGAACACACACACACGCACGCACTACACCCAGAGATATGTGTGTCAGATGACTTCAGCAGGCTGGAGTGTAATCTATTACAAATGGCCCTGACTCAAATTACAGGTGCCTACAGTATTGACAGGGAGCCTAAGTGGACCTATTAAATCCAAATTGGACTAATTTAATCCACAGATTTTATTTAGTGATGGGATTGTGGAGTAGACAGAGTATCGGAATGTACTGAGTTCATTACTAAGGAGAACATTCAGTTTTGCCTGGATATGGTCTTGGACTTGGTGAGTTCAGGGTGTATTGTTCTGATTACTGGCTTGTTTTCTTAAATGTTAATGATGATTAATTCACAAGTGTCGAACTGAGCTGTGGCCATTGTGATTGGTTGAGCGAATCCCTTTCTCTCTCTTCTAATTAGTAGGAACTGTTCTCAGACTTACAGCAAGGTGTGTGTGTGTGTGTGTGTGTGTGTGTGTGTGTGTGTGTGTGTGTGTGTGTGTGTGTGTGTGTGTGTGTGTGTGTGTGTGTGTCATGCATAGTTAAAAAGGTCTGGTTTAACCAGGTTAAAGTCCCTAATCTAAAAATTCTGCGGTACACTTGGTCAACCAACATTAGCATAGCAATTAGGAAATCCACACACTAATTTCCTGCTCGATGCTACAACAACCACAATTTACCCACACTGACCACATCTCCTTAGGGCTTATTCATGACCTGGAACACAGCTGTGTGTGTGTGTGTGTGTGTGTGTGTGTGTGTGTGTGTGTGTGTGTGTGTGTGTGTGTGTGTGTGTGTGTGTGTGTGTGTGTGTGTGTGTGTGTGTGTGTGTGTGTGAGAGACTTTGTGTGCTGCCATCTGTGTCAATGAATGTGTGTGTGCATGCGTGCGTGCATTCAAACCTGTTCCACAAAAGCAGCAATCTCTCCAGTCTTAACAGCAAGCCACTTTAAGAAAAACATGCCAGCAGCCTCACGTCAAAACTGTTCCAATTGGCTGAACAACACTTGAAGGTTAAATCTAACCAACAAACATCTTGCCTACCATGGTGACAGTTACACACAAATTCACGCACGCACGCACGAACACACTCACACACACACACACACACACACACACACACACACACACACACACACACACACACACACACACACACACACACACACACACACACACACACACACACACACACACACACACACACACACTTTGTGATCTCACAACCAACCCTAACTTTGAGTCCCTTCCCTCTTACAAATATCAGATAGAAGAAAGACAGACAACCTCCTCTGTTTCCAAGGCCAAGGGAAGACCAGGTTAACAGAGACAAAGCCACAGAAGCCAGTGATTACACATCACTGAGAAGGGAAATAAAACAATCCCAGAGTGTCTGGGGACTAATGTGCAGCCCAGACATTTTATCTTCCACATGAGCGCACCGACAAGCCAAAATGGATGGCTAGAGTGTGTCGTTACGAATCCCTTAAACAGGACTGTAGCCAAGTGTTAGCGACTTAGCGCTGAGGTACATTCAGCAATATATAGGACAGTACATTTGACATTTAGTCATTTTGCAGACACTCTTATCCAGATCGACTTACAGGAGCAATTAGGGTTAAGTGCCTTGCTCAATGGCACACCTAGTCGGCTCTTGGATTAGAATCAAGGACCTTTCAGTTACTGTCCCAACTCTCTTAACCTCTAGGCTACCTGCAGAGCTGTGAGAGCTAACGATGATGCTAAGGAAGTGCACAGTGTTAACCTGATACAGTAGCTAGCTACAAGGCCATCATTATTGATTTATATAGGAAGGTTATAGGCTTCTGATAGGGCTTAACAGAGAGCCCAACCTCCATTTCTCCTCTCCAAAAATGAATGGTGAGGGCTTTGTAATTCTTTGTAAAAGAGAGTCATTTTAAGTGCTGCCAAAATAAATGCATTTAACTGATGAAAGTCAAGCTCTTTCTCTCTAATCACAAGCAAATGCTGATGTAATAGTGATGCGCAGGTTGACTCATAACCCCCAGTCCCCGCGGTTATATCGTCAGGGCCGACGGGGTCAAGGATCATGAAATGGCAGGTTGAATAAAGAGAAAAAAATACCTTATTAAATACATCAACATTTTATTCTTGTGCTATTTATATCTATAGGCTACATTGAGGTTTGTCTTTCATTTTTTTTTTGCCTATCTGGCATTAGTGCAGAAGCTTAGGCTTTAGGACCTAACTTTACGCGTGCCAAATATCCTATACACCAGTCACCAAATGCTTTTGGGAACAGGCAGAAAAAGTTAATGTCAATCCACGGAGGCAAAAAGGACAATGCTGTTTAATTCAATAAGAGAAAAGCTGCAAAAGGAGAGTTAAAAATAAAGAGAAACGCTTCTTTTTGGTAAAGAAGTTGAGATATGTGTGATGATTGTGAGGTACAACACAAATGCGACAGTCACAAGACGGGGACTTCAAATAGGCCCACGGCACGTCAAGGGAACTGTGGCCTACTGTTCAGATGGGTTAAATGGAAACTGAAACCTCTCACATAGCCTTAATGTTAACTCCTGCAGAAGTCAGCCTTTCTTGCAGTACAATGACTCTGGAACAGGAGTAGAGAAATCTGATTTCTTTCTTTCAGCATCTTGAGAGAATTCGAATGCTCAGTTAGAAACCATCTGTAGAGGTGCTAACTTGATCATATTTCAAACCACAGCTTTCTATTATTTCCTTACAACCGGATGTCCTTTGGAAATGTTAGTTATTGCGTTTCCTCCCTAAACGTCTTTGCCCCGTGAAAGAAGACGACAGAGAAATCTTTACCGACGTCAACTGGAGTGAAGCGTTCACTCTATCGATTGTTGCCATTATTCTGGTGAGCAAAAGGGTTCATTTAGTCTTCTAGGGCAGCATAGAATGACAGAAGAGAAGCTGCATGTATCCAATTCTAGACAAGTTGACTAAGAAATAGCCTACCAAAATGTTGGAAATTGTAAGTAAAACGTATCTAAATCAGGCGAAAAACTAAATCCTGCACCCCGTGTTTGAAAACCCTTCCACCTCTTTGAACATATTGAACATAGCCCATAGCACGTTTTCTATTTTTGCGGGTTAGGGTCGGTTGTGGGCTTCAGATTGTCACATTAACACATATATTCAGGCCCTTACAGATGGGTTAATAGCAATTGCGGATGCGGGTAAACAAACAGCTGACCTGTACACCACTATGATGTAATACTAACGCTAACAGTTCAATTCCTGCATTCTGCAACAAAGTACTCAGATCTTTGCACAACTTTAACTTATCAGTGATGAATCATACTGTGTATAGCCATGATTCAAAATCACTATGAGTTGCTACTTTCTCTCACGGAGCACCAGCTCTGGGTGAAGTATTAATAAAAACAGGGAAAAACAAATGATACACAATGACAATTCACTCCCAGGCACACAAAAGTAGTCTCAGTCAATTAGTCAACTGCGTTGGAAGACAAACAAGATAGTTTTACTCTAGCCTGTACCCAAACACGATTTTATCACTGGCAAAAAGCATTCTGGGAAAGGGTCCAGGTTTGGCTTGGCCGTCATCCGTTTGGCCTAGAATTAACTGAGCATGTTTAGGCTTACACAACTTTTACCCCTCTCCATTTCTCTCTTTCTGACCTCAGCTTTCTATATCTCCTTCTGTCTCTTTCTGTCCTTCTATTTACTCACGTTTCTCCCCCCCCCCGTCTCCTCGCTCCTCCCTTCCTCTTCTCTCTCTGTGTAGCACAGGTTAGAAAATCTATCATGGAGTGCTCGATATGCACCGCAGCAGCTCACACATAGGCAGAGGAGTTTTGTATATCGACCCAGGCACCTTCCTGCTAAGGTGTGAGAGATAGGAGACGCAGACAGGTGTGTGTGTACGTGCCGGTGTGTGTGCGCACATTTTGATCGCCTGAACAGTGTGTTTGAAAATGATTGCCCTCTCTTTCTGTCTCAGCTTTTCTGTATCAATCATTGTGAATTTTAGGCCTTCAATTTTTCTCAAGTCTTCCTTCCTCTCTCTCTCTCGCTCTCTGTCTCTCTCTCTCTCTCTCTCTCTCTGCTCTCTCTCTCTCCCCTCTCTCTCTCTCCCCCCTCTCTCTCTCTCTCCCTCTCTGTCTCTCTCCCCTCTCTCTCTCTCTCCCCCTCTCTCTCTCCCCCCCTCTCTCTCTCTCTCTCTCTCTCTCTCCCCTCTCTCTCTCTCTCTCTCTCTGTCTCTCTCCCCCTCTCTCTCTCTCTCTTTCCCCCTCTCTCTCTCCCCCCTCTTTCTCTCTCTCTCTCTCTCTCTCTCTCTCTCTCTCTCTCTCTCTCTCTCTCTCTCCCCTCTTTCTGCTGTTGTTATTTTGCAAGACCTTGTGACTGTGGAGATTGCTAATGATAGGGTAGGTCTGGTAGAGCTGCTGTTATTAAGATTTCACAGGCACACACACACACACACATGCACCACACACACACACACACACACACACACACACACACACACACACACACACACACACACACACACACACACACACACACACACAGAGCCCCATCATTGTCCTGTCAGCACACAGAGCTATTTTAAGAAGCGTTCGCCTGAGCCTGCTGGGTGAGGGCCTGCCCCCTCTCCTCCCACAGTACCCATCAACCCCGTCTCTCTGTCACCCTCTGCCACACCACTTCCATATGACAACCCTCACTGAGTCTCTCCAAACAGAAACTAACCCTCACCGATCAGTTAATAACTACCGTCTGTACAGAGCATCAACAAAGCACATCTCCCTCTGGGTGCTGTTTCTACTTGATGAAATAAGAGTTCAGAGAGAGAGAGAGAGAGAGAGAGAGAGAGAGAGAGAGAGAGAGAAGAGCTTGTGAACATAATTTTCAAATGAACAAAGTCAACAAACACCTTGCACTGCCAAATTTGCATTTGGGTTTAATCAGAGACTACTGATTGGTGCTGCGATCCATCAAAGCCCTCCACTTCCTTGTACGTTTCTGTTGAATTATGAAAAAGGAACCAGGGGGGGGCATGTTTTCCTATGCGTCTCACAAAAGAACAGACCAGACATAATGGTGTCTGTTGTTGTTGATGATGTTTGTTTCATGCCACTGATTAACCGGTGGTTTACTTCAAAGAGACAACCGGAGAAGACTGCTAACATAACCACTGCTGCCACTGTTTTATAGGCGGCTACGTGCATGGAGCAAGACAGCGTGAGTCGGTACTGTATGCTGTCTGGCTGGCTGGTTGGTAGGCTAGCTGGCTGGCTGCCTCATGCCATATGACACGACAATAAACAATTCCCTTACACTCTGGGGATGTGGCTGTTCTGAGTCCTTTTCCTGAAAGTGAGACACTTCAAGTGACCAGTCAGACAAATAAATACTTGTAGAAGAATGTACCATATAGCTGTGCAATGCCTTCCTTTGTCTAATAATGGTTTGCCCACAGAAGGACAAAATATAGAAGCTGACAGTGAAGAGAACGGATTGGATTCAACTTAAGGACAGAGACAAAGAGATAGAGATCGGGACAGACGGAGATGGAGAGTAAATGAGAGATGGAGGCATAGATAGACGGAGAGAGAGAGAGAGTTCTATGTAATTACAATGCCGTTCCATTATTAATTGACTTCATATAGATAAGACTTGCATGAGAGTCGTATATCTGTACATAATTAATAAAGAAGACTAGGAGCTATAAAAAAAATAGTTAAACACACGCACACGCGCACACACTTGAGCGAGTTCAGTTTTCTATCTTTCCGAGCCTCTGTTTGACGGAACAGATGAGGGTTAGAAGACAGGGAAAAAGGAGAGGAATGGTTTAAAGGACGACAACTCGGAGGCTAGTGTGGGGGTGTCGCCCTGCGGGGTTAGACAGACAGATAGACATGGATTACTACTGGCTCGTCTTGGAACTACACCTGGCTCTGTCTTGATGTATCTTATGATGAAGGAATTCATGAACTGAATCAAAGCTCTTTTCAGCGTTTCCACAATACGTGGGTCCCCAAAGTAAAGATCAAGTGGAGAGACGGCACATCTTTCTATCTATTTATATGGTCTGAACTAACCTTACTTCCTCTCTGTATGTGCCGATAGGACTGCGAGGCAACACACACACGCGCGCAGATTTTCAATGAATCTGATTAAATGATGCGAATACATTACTGCGATGCCCCCCGTACTCCTGCCAGTAGACCTCTGACACACATTGAGGGCACAGATAGGATTTACAACAGGGAAAGGGAAACCGGACTGCACGGCTTTAGCAAAGCACAGATTACTGCTGCTGCCCGCCAGCCATTGACATCTAGAAATGGGTTATAGCATGCAGTCTAATACCTATATCAACCTAATAAACCGAGGAAAACATATCTTTTCTTTCTATGAACGCAAAAAAAACATTCCAGGGATTCCAGTCATAGCATAATACGCTTTTTCAACAAATGCACTTTCAACACAGTCTCACTTTAAAGAATTGTGGGAGATGGAGGCATCTGTTACTGACCGAGCTTCAAGAAGAAGCTGTATCTTGTCAGGCCAACAGTATGTACATGTATCTCTTCAAGGGTGCAAGGATTCCCTTTGAAGATGCATCAGTGCAGCACTATAGGGTACAGCATAGATTTATGCTGACTTGCAGGATGGCGCCTACCAATGTTACTGTATAAGAGACTATAAGGTACTACTGTATCTGGCTTGATGAGGTTAAACTGGTTGAGCTGCAGCCTCCGGCTATTAGCCCCCTTCCCCCTTTATATCTCCCCCGTATCTTCCAGAAGCTCTAGTAAACCATTGGCTAACTGGTCTTCTAGTCTCCTTGGTTCCCTATCCTAATTTTTTTACCCGTGGCCAGAGCCACAACACCCCCCCCATCTCCTTTCATGTGGTGCTAATTAAGAAACGGTGTTAGCCTAGTTCGTTAATTAATTACTCCACGGACACAACGGCGTGCAATAAAGCCCCCCGTAGCCTTGTTTGGGGCAAATTAATGATCTCCTTGTTATTATTCCCATCTGATGGGTGCAGTGGGGCAGGGATTTGTTTGGGGATGGGAGGGGGAGGGGGGGGTGTTGTTGCAGGTGTGAGAGGGAAATGTTGGTTGGCACACACTGGAGGCTTTTACCAAAGTAATTGCGATTGGCTGGCAGGGGGTAAGGGGTTTGAACGAGGAGGGGTGTTGGAAATATTTCTCTCTGTCACAGTCGACGTCTCCAACAATCAAACTGTGCTGCTGAGGCGTATTGAGATGTATTGACTGGTTTTCTCCCCCTCAAGAATAGTCTATGTGTTCACCTGGGGGCCCCATAAAGCATGGCATCACCACTAATCTCTCTCTGTTTTTATCCCCCCCTCCCTCTCCCTCATTCCCTCATTCCGAGTCTCTCTATCCCTACCTCTTCTTTTCTCGCTCTCTCACTCCATATTTCACTCTTTCCTCACTGTTTACTCCCCTCCTTTCTTCTCCCTACTCCCTCCATCCATGTTTGTGATGTTATTGTTATTGTCCAAAGTTCCACTCCTTCCTCCCTCCCCCTCCATCCTCCCTTCCGCCAATCTCCCTCCCTCTATCCATGGTCCAAAAATAAAAAAAATCCAAAACAAAGCACAATGGCCGGTCCTGTCTCATTCGCCTGGTGTCTGTTTTGGGAGGGTTTTAACGCGCTGGGCTGTGAATGCTGAATGGGCTTAATAGGGCAAATCGATGGGGCACAATGACCCCACAGCGGTCTGGGCCTTCCCCTCCCAAACCCTCTGTAATGTTCCTAGGGGAATCTGGGATCAAGGCCTGGGCGACCAGTAATGAGGATGGGACACACACAGGGAATGGGAATGAAGTCAGAATGGGCCACGGTTCCAATAGTTACTGGGTGAAGCCGGAAAAGCGTAGCTGAGATGCTTTTAACATGGGTTTGAGAACTTTGAAAAGAAAAGAAAAACTGACACGCTAAGTTAATAACTTATTACTAGTTTATAAATAACCAAGCAGTGAGATATCTGGACAAATCCAATGATGGCATTTTCTTCACATTCTTAGGCAGACGTAAACACAAATGTATGATTTTCATTCATCCACTGTTGTGGCACCAATACGCCCACAGATGAATACAGACATGATTAATTCACCCACACACGTCAATCATCGCTCTGTGCTCTGTTGTTATGTCTTAATGTGTGTGACGTCCTTGTCACTCAGCCTCTCCGGGCGTCCAAGGCTCATCTCTCATTTGCACTGAGACTATATGCAGTACATTAAGCCCACTGCATTTACACACATTACAATATCAATATCGTTTTCGTGCACTGACTTCCAATTAGACAGGCACCAACACTGTGCTTTCATGTGGTAATGTGGTAATGTGGCAGGACATAGAGGGATGTGGCTCAAACGCAAGGGGAAGCAAGCTTCTATCCAATTTCTCTCAAGCTTGATGGCTCATGGGCAAGTTCCAGTACCCAGGGGTAGTTGTCTCTCTGCTGTCAGGGATATTGACCACCCCAGGTCAATATCAAAGTGCCACAAAAAAATTTTTTTAACTAAGTCTAACACCAAAAAAATGTAGTACTTGTTGCTGTACTATCAGCCCTAGTATACTGTTGGCAGCCAGCCTCAATCAGAGATAAGCTGTGTTCGAATTCCCATACTAACATACTAACATATTATATACTACATACTTAATGAGTATATGCCACATACATACTATTAGTTCATTTTAGTATACTGTAAACAAAAGGTATTCTTTCAGTTGAGCGTACCAGCTCTTCACCTGTCTACAGGAAGTTGATGCTGTTGCTATGCAACCTCCTTTTAGCTAGTTAGCATAACAAATGACTAGTTAAGACATTTTACGACTTTGGGTATGTTCTTCAATTCAATCTGGAGTGCCAGAGTGCGCTCGTAAACTCAGAGCGTTGTCAGATTGTCTGTTTGTAAGTCCAGAGCGTTTTGCTCTCAGAGCGCACACTGGACGCTTGGGCAGAGGAGTAGGGTTGATTTGAGCGTTCTGACCTTACAACAGCAGTCAAGCACCCAAGCTAACGTTGGCTGGTTTGCTAGCTACTTCCGGGCACAAATGAGACCACTCTGACCATTTTTCTCGCCGTAGCAGAGGTGGTTAGGCAGTTTTCATGTTATCCAGAGCAATGGTGACTGTAACTGTGCTGCTGGCTCTGAAATGGGTGTAGATAGCCAGAGCGAATTGACAAAAGCACCCGAATGTCCATTGAGAACGCACAACTATACCATTTAGCTAAGCTAAGAATGACGAGAATAATCAAGTCAATAAACATTAGGTAGTTAGTTACATAGCCTATAGTTAGTATACTGACAAGTTTGATGTATAAGTAGCCAACTAACGTCAAGTAGCTAGCTAACATACCAGTACATACTGCTGTAATAATATGCTATGTGGTTCGTAAGGATAGCCTAGCTAACAAATTGTCAGCCAACATAACGTGTAAGGTAACTTGATTGAAAAGTCATTCCTTTATTACATTGCTCAACATTTTCATAACATTTGTCATAATTAGTTAAAGCAATGAATTTGTATCCTGGGAAATGTTCTTGTTACTTGCAACCTCAAGCTAATCGCATTAGCCTACGTTAGCTCAACCATCCTACTGGGGACCCACCGCATTGATGTGAAGCCAAGCCCATTTCCTGGAGAATTGCATTATGGGCCCTAACGTACTGAAATAGGTTCCTCTGTGTGTATACTTCACATTTTACCCGATATCGAATTTAGTATGACATCTGGGAATTTTTGGCATACTAACTATATCCATACTATGACCAATAAGCATCCTATATACTCAATTCATGTCAAAATTGGTACAGATAGTGCTGTTACTATGAGTATTCAAACATAGCTTTAGTCTCTGAGTGATGGTCTCGTTAAGGCCCATGAGTGATTCCATTTGCTCTCGTTTCAATACGACCCTTATTACATTAGACCTGGCAGAGACCGAGGCCGGAAAGAGAGAGAGAAATAGATCAATCCGAGTAAATAAATAAATAAATAACTTCTCTATCCACAGTTTTTATGCATGTTAAGTCATACCGTATAAAAAACCCCAGCTGTGATGGAAACATTAAGTTTCGCTACAATTTCATAAATGCCGACGGATCATTTGTTTGTTCGACATGCTGGGATCTTCTTGTGTTTGTAAAATGTATTATGCGAGAAATGGGGGGGGGGGTTGGAAACGCCTTCGTGTGCAAATATGAATATAATAACCATCGTATCGAAGTGAACATGGAGTCACGCGATGACATGGTGTGTGGTCCTCCCACTACGACGCGGGAAACCATTCAGTTTATTAGGCTACAGATGAAATAAGTTATGATGAACTTCATAGGTTGGTGAAAGGGCACGGAATGAGCTTGACGCTGCTTTATGTTGAGGGTCCTATTCTGGTGACATGATAATCGACGCTTGAATACCGTTGGACAAATAAATTGGTTCTCGCTCCATAATAATCTCATCATATAGACGAATCTACCCTCACTGTTCCTGCATGCTGTTGGCTAGAGAGCATGTGCAGGTGGTGGAAAAAGTACCCGATTGTTACACTTGAGTAAAAGTATATATACCTTCATTTAAAGTTACTTGAGTAAAACTCTACAATTATTTGGTTCTAAATATACTTAAGTATCAAAAGTAAAAGTATAAACGATTTCAAATTCCTTATATTAAGCAAAGTAGATGGCGCCATGTTCTTGTTATTAGAATGTATGGAAAGCCAGGGGCACACTCCAACACTTAATTTCTAAAATATGCTTTTGTGTTTAGTAAATCCGCCAGATCAGAGGCAGTAGTGGTGACCAAGGATGTCCTCTTGTTAAGTGTGTGAATTGGAACATGTTCCTGTCCTGCTAAGCATTCAAAATGTAACGAGTACTTTTGGGTGTCATGGAAAATGTATGGAGTAAAAAGCACATCATTTTCTTTAGTAATGTAGTGAAGGAAATGTTGTCCAAAATATAAATAGTAAAGTAATGTACAGATTCCCCAAAAAACAACATAAGTAGTACTTTAAAGTATTTTCACTTACAGTTGAAGTCTGAAGTTTACATACACCTTAGCCAAATACATTTAAACTCAGTTTTTCACAATTTCTGAAATGTAATCCTAGTAAAAATTCCCTGTCTTAGGTCAGTTAGGATCACCACATGATTTTAAGAATGTGAAATGTCACAATAATAGTAGAGAGAATTATTTATTCCATCACATTCCCAGTGGGTCAGACGTTTACATTCACTCAATTAGTATTTAGTAGCAATGCCTTTAAATTATTTTACTTTGGTCAAACGCTTCCACAAGCTTCCCACAATAAGTTGGGTGAATTCTGGCCCGTTCCTCCTGACAGAGCTGGTATAACTGAGTCAGGTTTGTAGGCCTCCTTGCTCGCACACACTTTTTCAGTTCTGCCCACAAATTTTCTATGGGATTGAGTTCAGGGCTTTGTGATGGCCACTCCAATACCTTGACGTTGCTTCCCTTAAGCCATTTTGCCACAACTTTGGAAGTATGCTTGGGGTCATTGTCCATTTGGAAGACCCATTTGCAACCAAGCTTTACCTTCCTGACTGATGTCTTGAGATGTTGCTTCAATATATCCACATCATTTTCCTCCCTCATGATGCCATCTATTCTGTGAAGCGCACCAGACCCTCCTGCAGCAAAGCACCCCCACAACATGATGCTGCCACCCCCGTGCTTCATGGCTGAGATGGTGATCTTCGGCTTGCAAGCCTCACCCTTTTTCCTCCAAACATAACGATGGTCATTATGGCCAAACAGTTGTATTTTTGTTTCATCAGACCAGAGGAAATTTCTCCAACAAGTATGATCTTTGTCCCCATGTGCAGTTGCAAACTGTAGTCTGGCGTTTTATGGCGGTTTTGGAACATTGGCTTCTTCCTTGCTGAGAGGCCTTTCAGGTTATGTCGATATAGGACACTTTTTACTGTGGATATAGATACTTTTGTACCTGTTTCCTCCAGCATCTTCACAAGGTCCTTTGCTGTTGTGCTGGGATTGATTTGCACTTTTCGCACCAAAGTACGTTCATCTCTAGGAGACAGAACACATCGCCTTCCTGAGCGGTATGACGGCTGCGTGGTCCCATGGTGTTTATACTTGCATACTATTGTCTGTACAGATGAACGTTGTAACTTCAGGCGTTTGGAAATTGCTCCGAATGTTGAACCAGACTTGTGGAGGTCTATATTTTTTTTTACAAGTCTTGGATGATTTCTTTTGATTTTCCCATGATGTCAATCAAAGAGGCGCTGAGTTTGAAGGTAGGCCTTGAAATACATCCACAGGTACACCTCCAATTGACTCCAATGATGTAAATTAGCCTATCAGAAGCTTCTAAAGCCATGACATCATTTTCTGGACTTTTCCAAGCTGTTTAAAGGCACACTCAACTTAGTGTATTAAAACTTCTGACCCACTGGAATTGTGATACAGTGAATTATAAGTGGAATAATCTGTCTGTAAACAATTGTTGGAAAAATTACTTGTGTCATGCACGAAGTAGAGGTCCTAACCGACTTGCCAAAACTATAGTTTGTTAACAAGAAATGTGTGTAGTGGTTGAAAAACGAGTTTTAATGACTCCAACCTAAGTGTATGTGAACTTCCGACTTCAACTGTAAGTACTTTACACCGACTGCGCACGTGCCAAGACCAGAGTGGGCACATTTGCAGTTTAACTATCGGTAGAGTTGAAAATGCATAGGAAACACTTTGATGCATTGGAAACACTTTGAACATTCTATTTTTATTCAGTACTTTAACTTAAGCGGAAAAGTACATTTTGTGTGCAATTAGGTCATCATGCACTGATTTTTATCTGCTTTCAAGTCAGTTTGGTGGAAACAAACCACTGGTGGGGACATGAGCATATTTTCTTTATGCAGATTTGAGAATATTCGCATGAAAATCTGTTGAAAATCTGTTGCCAATTGGATGGAAACCTAGCTACTCTGACTGAATAAATCATCCGATTGTCTCCTGTCTTGGCTCTATCAAGGCAGCGTTTCAAAGGTAGTTTTACATGGGACATTTTTTCCCCCTCTAATTATTCTTTAAGGCAGTTTTACAGTATGTCCTCGGTGGAACTGACATTTCACATGAATTCTGCCCGATGATATGCATGCCATGCCCGTTGTATATGTAGTATTTTTCGTGAGCTGAGGGAGGGTGTGTATTTGAGAATGTATGTGTGAGTTTGAGGGTAAGAAGCATATGTGGGTGATAGACACTGTCGCTTAACTTACTGACAGGTGAACACAGCTCTGACCTAGGGGGTCATTCTCAATTACTCAGCCTCTATGCCAACACACACACATACACACTCCGGCAGGTAGCCTTGCGATTAGAACCAGTAACTGAAAGGTTGCTAGTTCGAAGCCCCGAGCCGATAATGTAGATGTGCTCTTGAGCAAGGCATTTAAGCCTGCAAGGCATCCTGGCTGTGACCACAATCTTCGAGGGTGCCTCAGGGAGACTTGTGATATGCAAAGAACACATCCCCAATTCACACATGTATTAGTACAAACTTGTACATGTGTGAAATAGGACAAATACAAGCACCCACCAAATGAATTATTCACGAGCGATGGTCCACACAGCACGCGAGACACCTCCCGTGGGAACCATTAGCCTGTGTTTCCCTGAGGACCGTAGACAGCGTAACACCAGGCTTCGGGGGTGAGAGTTGACAGGGGCCCCATTGCTCTGGGTAATAACTCCTTATAGAGAAAGAGAGATTAAATAAAGGTTCTAGTAGAGGTCCACTGGGTGCCATTTGACTGGAGCTGCAAATAGTGTGTGCGCGTGCAGGGTTCCCTGTCGCTCCTCTAACTCTAATTATGCCCCCTCATATGTTTGCGCTGCTGAGCAGTGGCTCTATGATGCTAGACTCATATTGATTCAAATGTGAAGACGCCGTCTGAGGAGATGGGGAAAGGAAGGGGGGAGTCTATTGAGTTTCATGTCTCCTTTTACAGCTTTCTTTCTTTTTCTATGGCCCCAGAATGACTATATTAGTCTTTGTTGTAGCTCATGTAGAAAGGCAGTGATTAGGGTAATAAATAAGTCTGTGGCTGCTGTACAGTATGCGCCAAGTCAGGGTGTGTGCATGCATGCCTTCGTGCACGTGTTTGTGTGCTTGTGTGTGTCCGTGAATGGTTATAAGCATCTGTGTCTGCAGTTTTGATGCGCAGCGGCACTTTTAACACACTCTCAAAGGGAGATGGATGAATCTGTCAACGGCATGTTTCCAACAAGGTGAAATCAAGGTGTGGGACGCTGCGCGGAATACCTACCTGCTCTCACAGTCTCACGTCAGAATTAGACGTTCATCCATGTTTCTCAAATGTCCCATTTTGAAGTTGTTCCAAATGTCAAATTTCAAAGTGTTTAAGGTTAAGGTTAGGCATTAACTCTGCATTTTTTTAGGTCAGGGTTAAGTTTGGGCATTGACTTCACATTTTGAAGGTTAGGCATTAACTCTGAATGGTAAAGGTTAAGGTTTGGGATAGGCTTAAAACAAAAATACCAAAAACAACTTTCTATCGCTGGATTCAAACAGGCAACCTTTGGAAACCTACTAAAGGGTAACCGTGCTAACTGTTGCCCCTAGTGGCCAGTTTTCAATTCATCACCCGACATCCTCAGACATGGATGGGACGTCGAATACTGACTTGTATCACGGGTGACCTGGCTACGTTATACATGCTGAAAGACCCAGATCAAAGAACACACACACACACACACACACACACACACACACTACAGCTATCTCACACACACACTGCAGCTATCTCACACAAATAATTAGAGGGTATGACAGAGGCATACATGCACACACACAAACCAACCTTTAAATAAATGTCAGAAGCACGCTAAATGAACCTCCCCATGCTCTGCTGGTCAGGCAGACCAATGGGAGAGAAGCTATAGGCTCATTTCTCAGACACCAACCATGTTCATTAAAACATGAAAATGAGGCCTTATTGACGGACAGCTCAGTCCAGACGCAGCATCTCCCAAACCCCACGTGATTAGCTGTCAATCAAACACATCTGACACATCACATCAAACATATGCGCGCACACACACACGTCATGTCAGACATCATACCAGACAGACAAACACACTCACATTCATGTACAGTGCATTCTGAAAGTATTCATGCCCCTTGACTTTTTCCACATTTTGTTACATTTGTCTTATTCTAAAATGGATCAAATAGTTTTCCCCCATATGAATCTACACAAAATACCATAATGACAGAGCAAAACCAGGTTTTTCGAAATTTTTGCAAATTTATTTAAAAAAATACAACAACTGAAATATGACATTTACATTAGTATTCAAAACGTTTACTCAGTACTTTGTTGAAGCACCTTTGGCAGCGATTACAGCCTAGAGTCTTCTTGGGTATGACGCTACAAGCTTGGCACACTTATATTTGGGGAGTTTCTCTGTCGGGTTGGATAGGGAGCATCGCTCCACAGCTACTTTCAGGTCTCTCCAGAGATGTTCGATCGGGTTCAAGTCCGGGCTCTGGCTGGGCCTCTCAAGGACACTGAGAGACTTGTCCCAAAGCCACTCCTGTGTTGTCTTGGCTGTGTGCTTAGGGTCGTTGTCCTGTCGGAAGGTGAACCTTAGCCACAGTCTGAGGCCCTGACCACTCTGGAGCAGGATTTAATTAAGTATCTCCATTTACTTTTCTCCGTTCATCTTTACCTCGATCCTGACAAGTCTCCCAGTCTCTGCCACTGAAAAACATCCCCACAGCATGATGCTGCCACCACCATGCTTCCGTGTAGGGATGGTGTCAGGTTTCCTCCAGACATGACGCTTGGCATTCAGGCCAAATGGTGGTTTCAACAGAGCAGAGAATCTTGTTACTCGTGGTCTAAGTCCTTTAGGTGCCTTTTGGCAAACTCCAAGCGGGCTGTCATGTGCCTTTTACTGAGGAGTAGCTTCCGTCTGGCCACTCTACCATAAAGGCGTTATTGGTGGAGTGCTGCAGAGAAGGATGTCCTTCTGGAAGGTTCCTTTATCTCCACAGAGGAACTCTGGAGCTCTGTCAGAGTGACCATTGGTTTCTTGGTCACCTCCCTGTCCATGGCCCTTCTCCCCCGATTGTTCAGTTTGGCCGGGCGGCCAGCTCTAAGAAGAGTCTTGGTGGTTCCAAACTTCTTCCATTTAAGAATGATGGAGGCCACTATATTCTTGGGAACCTTCAATGCTGCAGAACTTTGTGGTACCCTTCCCCAGATCTGTGCCTCGACACAATCCTGTCTCGGAGCTCTACCTATCTGCTCCTATCTATCTTTCCGATTTGGTCCTGCGGTACATACCTACTCGTACGCTACGGTCATAAGACGCAGGCCTCCTAAATGTCCCTAGAATTTCGAAACAAACAGCTGGAGGCAGGGCTTTCTCCTATAAAGCTCCATTTTTATGGAATTGGTCTGCCTACCCATGTGATAGACGCAGACTCGGTTTCAACCTTTCAGTCTTTATTGAAGACTCATCTCTTCAGTAGGTCCTATGATTGAGTGTAGTCTGGCCCAGGAGTGTGAAGGTGAACGGAAAGGCACTGGAGCAATGAACTGCCCTTGCTGTCTATGCCTGGCCGGTTCCCCTCTCTCCACTGGGATTCTCTGCCTCTAACCCTATTACAAGGGCTGAGTCACTGGCTTACTGGTGCTCTTCCATGCTGTCCCTAAGAGGGGTGTGTCACTTGAGTGGGTTGAGTCACTGATGTGGTCTTCCTGTCTGGGTTGGCGCCCCCCCTTGGGTTGTGCCGTGGCGGAGATCTTTGTGGGCTATACTCGGCCTCAGGATGGTAAGTTGGTGGTTGAAGATATCCCTCTAGTGGTGTGGGGGCTGTGCTTTGGCAAAGTGGGTGGGGTTATATCCTGCCTGTTTGGCACTGTCTGGGGGTATCATCGGATGGGGCCACAGTGTCTCTTGAACCCTCCTGTCTCAGCCTACAGTATTTATGCTGCAGTAGTTTATGTGTCGGGGGGCTAGGGTCAGTCTGTTATATCTGGAGTATTTCTCCAGCCTTATTCGGTGTCCTGTGTGAATTTAAGTATGCTCTCTCTAATTCTCTCTTTCTCTCTTTCTTTCTTTCTCTCTCTCAGAGGACCTGAGCCCTAGGATCATGCCTCGGGACTACCTGGCATGATGACTCCTTGTTGTCCCCAGTCCACCTGGCCGTGCTGCTGCTCCAGTTTCAACTGTTCTGCCTGCGGCTATGCAACCCTGACCTGTTCACTGTGATTACTATTGTTTGACCATGCTGGTCATTTATGCACATTTGAACATCTTGGCCATGTTCGGTTATAATCTCCACCCGGCACAGCCAGAAGAGGACTGAGAACCCCTCATAGCCTGGTTCCTCTCTAGGTTTCTTCCTAGGTTTTGGCCTTTCTCAGGAGTTTTTCCTATCCACCGTGCTTCTACTCCTGCATTGCTTGCTGTTTGGGGTTTTAGGCTGGGTTTCTGTACAGCACTTTGATATATCAGCTGATGTAAGAAGGGCTTTATAAATACATTTGATTTGATTTGATGGACAATTGCTTCGACCTCATAGTTTGGTTTTTGCTCTGACATGCACAGTCAAATCAAATCAAATCATATTTTATTAGTCACATGCCCCGAAAACAGTGAATACTTACTTTCGAGCCCCGAACCGACAGTGCAGTTTTAAAAAATATGGATAAGATTAAGCGATAAAAGTAACAAGTAATTAGAGAGGAGCAGTAAAAAATAACAATATATACAGGGGGGTGCCGGTACAGAGTCAGTTTTCAGGGGCACCGGTTAGTTGGAGTAGTATGTATATGTAGGTAGAGTTCATTAAAGTGACTATGCATAGATGACAACAGAGAGTGGCAGTGGTGTGGGGAGGGGGGGATGTGAATATTCTGGGTAGCCATTTGACTAGATGTTCAGAAGTCTTATGGCTTGGGGTAGAAGCTGTTTAGAAGCCTCTTGGACCTACTTGGTGCTCCGGTACCGCTTGCCGTGTGGTAGCAGAGAGAACAGTCTATATCTAAGGTGGCTGGTGTCTTTGACAATTTTTCGGGCCTTCCTCTGACAACACCTGGTATAGAGGTCCTGGATGGCAGGGAGCTTGCCTCCAGTGATGTACTGGGCCATTCGCACTACCCTCTGTGGTGCCTTGTGGTCGGAGGCCGAGCAGATGCCATACCAGGCAGTGATGCAACCAGTCAGGATGCTCTCGATGGTGCAGCTGTAGAACCTTTTGAGGAACTGAGGACCCTTGGCCAATCTTTTCAGTCTCCTGTGGGGGAATAGGTTTTGTCATGCCCGCTTCACAACTGTCATCGTGTGCTTGGACCATGTTAGTTTGTTGGTGATGTGGACACCAAGGAACTTGAAGCTCTCAACCTGCTCTACTACAGCCCCGTCAATGAGAACGGGGACGTGCTCAAATGTGGGATCTTATATAGACAGGTGCCTTTCCAAATCATGTCCAATCAATTGAATTACCGAAGGTGGACTCCAATCAAGTTCAATCTCAAGGACAATCAATGGAAACAGGATGCAGCTGAGCTAAATTTTGGGTCTTTTAGCAAAGGGTCTGAATACTTATGTAAATAAGGTATTTCTGTTTGGTGTTTTTATACATTTGCTAAAATTTTCTAAAACTTGTTTTTGCTTTAGAAAAAAGTATTATTATGTGTAGATTGATGAGGTGAAAAAGTATTTTATCAATTTTAGAAAAAAGCTGTAACGTAACAAAATGTGGAAAAAGGGAAGGGTTGTGAATACTTTCCAAATGCACTATACATCATGTCAGTGTATGCTCAGATGCTCAGACATACAGTACATGCCTTGCAGTCCAGTCAACTCTTTAGCCCTGGTCCTAGATGGATGGACCCGATCTTATCATGTTCATATCTGAACCTCTGAGGACAGTGGGTTTATATGATATGAACATGTCTACTGTAATATGAAGAGTTACAAATTGTATTACCACATGTAATATGTGGAGGCATGATGATGATGTTGCGCTGTCTCTCTGTCTCTCTGTCTGTGTCTCTCTCTGATTTTCACTTTCCCCCTCTCTCTCTCTCTCTTTTCCTCTCTGTCTAACACAAATGCTCACACACACACACACACACACACTGTCACATAATACAGCTTCCTTCTTCTGTTACCAACCACAGGCTAACCCTATTTCACCAGGAATGTGTGCTCGCGTAGGCTACTCGTATTTGCATGCACGGATCTGTGTCTATCGTCAATAGTCAGCCAGGCACCAGGAAGTAAGGGCTAAGGGTTGGATACAGGTGAAGTATTCTGAGAAAGACAGGACAGCTGCTCTGTCCAAAACCCTCTCCGAGCATCCACCACCACATGCCCAACCTGTTTTGGGTGTTTAAGACTCCTCAGAACCCACCCTCCCATGGCCGCCTGTTGGAATGTGTCGGTTTGGAGTCGCCACAGTAATCCAGGAGTGCGTTGCAAGCACATACATCTGTTTTTTTAAGACTAGAGGGGGTACCGGCAATAAACGGGACAGCTGAATATATCTGTTTACTTTGATCCCTCTGTTTCCTAGCTTTCCTACTGCCATTGTCTGAGAACCGCAGAGAGGGCTGCCGGAAAATTACCCTTTCCCTACATCACACACACGAAAGCAGACCGAGACTCTTACTTTGATGGCATTTTCTCTACATCGCTTGTGGGATAAAAACCTGAACTTCAAAAGGGATGGGTAAATATATTATTACACACAGATACCTTTTCCCAGGGCAGCAACAAAGGGCAGCAACAAAGGCAGTTAGCGCTATCTGGGTCCTAGCAAGATCACACAGCACTGTAGTAGCTAGCTAGTAGCTCCACTACCTCCACTCTTTGATTCTCTTCTTCCTATACAGCAGGACTGGACTGGTCCCACCACACAGCTTCCCTTGAAGAATTCAGTTTTTTACATTCGTTTCTACTGCGGTCTTGAGGACTGTGATAATATTGCTTACACACTCTATGAACCAATACATGTATAGGACTTATAAGACTTATTCAATCACTCAATTTGGCGAGCACCACCTGATTCATCCTAAAATCAAGGTTTTTCGTCCCATGATCAAGTTGCTTAACTTCTAGCTGCTTGGCCTCCCGAGTGGCACAGCGGTCTAAGGCACTGCATCGCAGTGCTAGAGGCATCACTACAGATCTGGGTTTGATCCCGGGCTGTGTCGCAGCCACCCGCAACCAGGAGACCCATGAGGCAGCGCAGAATTGGCCCAGTGTCGTTTGGGTTAGAGGAGGGTTTGGCTGGCTGGGATGTCCTTGTCCCATCGCGCTCTAGCGGCTCCTAGTGGCGCCCCGGCGCATGCACGCTTCAGTTGCCAGCTGTATGGTGTTTCCTCTGACACATTGATGCGGCTGGCTTCCGGGTTAAGCGGGCAGTGTGTCAAGAAGTAGTGCGGCTAGGCAGTCGTGTTTCGGGGGACGCGTGGCTCTCAACCTTCGCCTCTCCCGAGTCCGTACGTGAGTTGCAGAGATGGGACAAGCCTGTAACTACCAATTGGATGTCACAAAATTGGTGAGAAAAAGGGCTAAAAAGTACACATAAAATTTTTAATTAAAATAAAAAACTCCAGGTTCTTTCACCAAACATGACATAAACCTACATGAAGGTAGCCATGACCAAAAGAGACAGGAAACATCATAGGATCCCTGTGAGGCATTGTCTGTTTTCATCTGTTAGCTTGTTAGCGATGGTGGCTATCAGTGGGGTGCATAAACATCACAGCATCTCTGTGAGGTGCTGTCTGTTAGAGATTTTTAGCGTGCTAGCAATACGTGGTGGTTATCAGTGGTGGAGCGTCTGGTCCCATTGTTTCAGGCTGACCCCCTTTCAAAGTGGCCTGTCAAGGATGACATCCACTGGACTAATCTGTACTGCAGCCATATCTGTCCACCACAGACGCCATGCATTGTGTGCGTGTGTTTGTGTGTGTGCATCTGTGTAAATCCCTGATCAAAGAGAGAGGGAGATATAGAGAAAGGGACAGAGAAAGAGAAAGATAATAGGAGAGAGAAGGCGAGCGAGAGAGAGATACTGTATGGTCTGCAACAGGAACACAATACTATGCAATGAACTAAACCTTGGTGCCTTGGGGTTTTCTGTTTTCTTAGGAATGAGTTTGCAGGTGAATCATGCACCTTCCCTTCCAATTCCAATTGGATTACCTTCTTACCTTCCTAATTCTCTTACCCCCTGAAACACACACCAGTTCACTGCAGTGAGAACCTATCACACACACACACACACACACACACACACACACAAACACGTAAACGCACAGACATGGCTAATCTTTGAGCACACAACCACTGGCACCTGAACACACACCAAGCACGGATAACATCCCTGTGATCTCCTCCCTGGCTGTGAGTTCCTCCTAAACCTCTTTAGACTTCAGTTGTTCACACTGCACTCTTGTCCTAGGGACAGTTGAGGAAAGTAGAGACAGTTTTCTCCAACTATTATGAGAATGCCTCAAATATGAACATGATAAACAGCTCCGGAACAAGGCGAGACTCGAAGTTATTGAGAAACTGTTACATCCAACTTCTCTTCGCCCTGCTCCTTTTCTGAACTATCTTGGACAATGATTGTAATCGCCTCAGATACTCAGCTGAACTGCCTAGATCAACAATTCAAAGTCTAGTTAAAATCCCAGTCTCAGATGGAGCACAGGTTATGTTAAGAGAGTTTCTCTAATGGGACTGAATCTGAAGCCTGGATGAACTTGAAACCTACTTTCACTGCTCTGGGGTCAGAATATCTTCTAGCCATAGTCCATCCTCTTGGACCATCTGTTCCAAGTTAACACACTCAGTGAGTCTAGCCTCTCTTAGAGAGGCTTCCTTACAGCTCAGCGACATCCCATCCACTTCCCACTCTGCAAATTAATTACCATGTGTTAATTAGCTACGATACACCTAAGCCCCGGGCTGCCGTGCAGGGTAAGGGCTTAATTAAGCTCTGGGTGACAGTCCTTAAGTTCATTGCTAAGCCTTAAATAGCCATACGCCACTGAGAAGTGGGAACTCCTTTAGAGTAAGCATTGTGTTTTAACCTCTGTCCCCACCTTCAACATGTATGTATGGTAATGCATATATCTTTATCCCTGGTACAAGAAAGTGTCCCTCTTCCGTTTTAGTTGGCTGCTCCTGCTTCATTTACTTTGACAGTGCCTGACAAGGTCTCCATGACAAGCCGTTTCTATTGTGCATACAACATGGTGTTTATCATCCAGCCGGACAGGTGGATGCATAGTTTAATTTATATTACCATATTCATATTTTGTCTATTCCACATTGACAGGGCTGTCTAGACACAAATACCTACATCAATAAGTGTAGCTGGGTATTGTACAAGAGCAGTGTTTAATTCCTACTCGACATTTCTATCCTTCTCTCATTCTACAATTGTCACAGTTTACTGGTGATATATTCATATTCCCAGGTTTCCCCTTTGCGCAGACACACTGAACGACTGAACCATTTCTCAATTTAGATGCATGGAGTGACGTTCATTCACTCACACATACACACTGAGGACATGCATGCTCATAATGCAAATGTCCCCCCGGTTCAATTCAACACTCGTGCCTTACTCGAGGCATTCCCCACAATTCCCGGTCGAAACCAACCGTGACGGCTAGTGCCACTCGCACTCAAGAGTCCAAGTTACTCCTCCTCCTCCTTAGCAGAGTCGTTCGGTGAATTCCTCCCAACATTGTACTAGAATACCTATAGATAGGTATCTCCATCCGTTTCCATGGTGATGCGGCTTTAAATAAGCAAGCGTTGTTCTATGACGAAAGTGATCGGGTTCCTTTTATCTTGGTTTTATACAAGAACACCACATGTCTATGACTTGTGGGAGTTTGACCCTCCTACCTCCTACCTCAAAGTCATACAGTGTTACAGTAACACGATCATTAGGATCTAAAGGCGTTTGTAAGTGGTTGGTAGCTCCACACTGAATAGGCGAACCGATAGTCTCTCGAGGTTGGAAGTTAACAGGGGGAGACAATGGAGTTCCTGAGAGAAACTGCTCCGTGCATAAGGATTGCATTACCCAGCAGCCTTGGGAAGAAACAGGAAAAGCTTTCTACCCACCTATTATTTTGGCTTAACACCTCCAGAAATAGAGACCGTGAACATTTAGAATAGAATGTTATGTTTTTCATCACACACAGTGAGCTCTGTGGGTGCTCTCGGCAGTGTAAAATGACTTCTTGTTATTGTGTGTTCCCATTTCTACAATGCCAGGATAGTGCATTCGATTCCCGGGACTACCTGTACGTAAAATGTGTACATGCATAACTGTAAGTAACTTTGGATAAAACCGTCTGCTAAAAGGCATATATTATATTATATAAATTATTATAGTCACACAATGTACCATATGAACAGCCAATCCCCTGGTCGCAACTCCTCTAAAACCACTTCAGCATACTTTCAGCTTCAGAAGTTCCTGTGGTATTCCCTTAGCATTAGCGCAAACCTGTTTGCCGAGGCAACATATCTATTAACAGTTTATAGAACGTTGTGGGAACATAGCAACAGCATTCCATACCTCAGGGTCTCTCCCCAGGTACTATCATCACAGCTCAGCCTGGCTCTAATCACCTACGGTATTAACCCTGGGGTTACAGAGAGTAATTACAGGTGTTATAGGACAGGTAGGCCCTTTAAAGAGAAACCTGTTGTCAACATCCACAAAGAAGCTTTGTACTGTTATTTGTACCGCCTGCCTGCTATCCCTTCTGATGGGATAAATTAGTGTGTGTGTGTGTGTGTGTGTGTGTGTGTGTGTGTGTGTGTGTGTGTGTGTGTGTGTGTGTGTGTGTGTGTGTGTGTGTGTACGCATTGTTGGAGGTGGCAGCTGCGGTCAAAACATTAAGCCAGTAATCCACTGTTCCATGCCCCTCCCCCACTCTGTGACGCCAAACATCTCCCTTAATAACCTCAGTCTGACCCCACAGCCCTATCACTGGCTGATCTGGGCCCGTTTGGGGGAAAGGACGGGACGGGGTCATGGCTGGGCACCTGCTTGGAGCCACTGCTTCTTAGCCAATGAGGGTCAATTAGGGCCAATGTTGCCAGATATATGAATGCTCCATTAAAGACTATCAGAAAGAATGTTGGTACTTATTTATTTTGATCCAAAGCCATGAATGAATGAGTCACTCAGTTTTATGTAGGTGCCGGACTATATGACTGTGCCATCAACTTGATAATATATAACAATATTTTGGAGTTTTTTTTGTTTTTTTTAAATAAAGTGAGCGATTGTAATCTGAATAAAGGCCAAAATAATATTTGTAAAGGCCAAGACATGTATTTCTGTTGTTAGAGGGAGAGAACCGCTGGGCCAATTATGATCCGCCCTACAGGACTCACAATCACGGTTGGATGTGATACATAATAATAATAATATTAATACTTTTTGTTGTTATATTTCTTTTGTCTTTTCTGGTGGATTACATTGAAATTGCAACCAATCATGGCTGGTTGAGATACAGCCAACCTAACTAAGAAATACATTGGACGATAGAATTCTCCCTGTCACGCCCTGGTCAAAGTATTTTGTGTTTATTTTTATGTATTTGGTCAGGCCAGGGTGTGGCATGGGGTTTTGAAATTGTGGTGTGTTTGTCTTGGGGTTTTGGTGGTGGTATTGGGATTGTAGCTTAATGGGTTGTCTAGCAAGGTCTATGGCTGTCTGGAGTGGTTCTCAATCAGAGGCAGGTGCTTATCGTTGTCTCTGATTGGGAACCATATTTAGGCAGCCATATTCTTTGAGTTTGTCGTGGGTGATTGTCCTTAGTGTCCTATGTGTACTCGTTGTTAGTTTGCACCAGATAGGCTGTTTCGGTTTCGTTTATTGTTTTTTTGTAAGTTCGTGTTTTCTTTGGTATATTAAACATGGATCGCAATCGACACGCTGCAGTTTGGTCCGACTCTCTTTCATCACCACTAGAAAACCGTTACAGAATCACCCACCACCAACGGACCAAGCGGCGTGTCAACAGGCAGGAGCAGCCGAAAAAGGAGTTGCACCACCTGGAGTTATGGACATGGGAGGAGGAATTGGACGGTAAAGGACCCTGGAATGAGCCTGGAGATTATTGTCGCCCCAAAGCCGAGCTGGAGGCAGCAAAAGCAGAGAGGCGGCATTATGAGGAGCTAGCACGGCAGAGCGGATGGAAGCCCGAGAGTCAGCCCCAAAAATTTCTTGGGGGGGGGCTTACAGGGAGTATGGCTATGCCAGGTAGGAGACCTGCGCAAACTCCCTGTGCTTACCGGGGGGCTGGAGAGACCGGGCAGGCACCGTGTTATGCTGTGGAGCGCACGGTGTCTCCAGTGCGGGTGCACAGCCCGGTTCGGTATATTCCAGCTCCGCGTATCGGCCGGGCTAGATTGAGCGTCGAGCCAAATGCCATGAAGCCGGCTCTACGCATCTGGTCCCCAGTGCGTCTCCTTGGGCCGGCTTACATGGTACCAGCCTTGCGCTCGGTGTCTCCGGTTCGCCTGCATAGCCCAGTGCAGGCTATTCCACCTCGCCGCACTGGCAGGGCAACCGGGAGCATTCAACCAGGTAAGGTTGGGCAGGCTCGGTGCTCAAGAGCCCCAGTGCGCCTGCACGGTCCGGTCTATCCAGTACCACCTCCACACCCCAGCCCTCCGGTAGCAGCTCCCCGCACCAGGCTTCCTGTGCGTGTCCTCGATCCAGTACCACCAGTTCCAGCACCACGCACCAGGCCTTCAGTGTGCCTCGCCTGTTCAGCGCAGCCAGCGCTTTTCTCCTCTCCTGCGCTGCTGGAGTCTCCCGCCTGTTTAGCGCAGCCAGAGCCTTCCTCCTCTACAGCGCTGCCGGAGCCTCCCGCCTGTTTAGCGCAGCCAGAGCCTTTCTCCTCTCCTGCGCTGCCGGAGTCTCCCGCCTGTTTAGCGCAGCCAGAGCCTTCCTCCGACACAGCGCTGCAGGAGTCTCCCGCCTGTTCAGCGCAGCCAGAGCTGCCAGTCTGCATGAAGCAGCCAGAGCTGTCAGTCTGCATGGAGCAGTCAGAGCTGTCAGTCTGCATGGAGCAGCCAGAGCTGTCAGTCTGCATGAAGCAGCCAGTCTACATGGAGCAGCCAGAGCTGTCAGTCTACATGAAGCAGCCCGAGCTGCCAGTCTGCATGAAGCAGCCAGTCTACATGGAGCAGCCAGAGCTGTCAGTCCGCATGGAGCAGCCAGAGCTGTCAGTCCGCATGGAGCAGCCAGAGCTGTCAGTCTGCATGGAGCAGCCAGAGCTGTCAGTCCGCATGGAGCAGCCAGAGCTGTCAGTCTACATGAAGCAGCCCGAGCTGCCAGTCTGCATGAAGCAGCCAGTCTACATAGAGCAGCCAGAGCTGCCAGTCTGCATGAAGCAGCCAGAGCTGTCAGTCTGCATGGAGCAGTCAGAGCTGTCAGTCTGCATGGAGGAGCCAGAGCTGTCAGTCTACAGGAAGCAGCCCGAGCTGCCAGTCTGCATGAAGCAGTCAGTCTACATGGAGCAGCCAGAGCTGTCAGTCCGCATGGAGCAGCCAGAGCTGTCAGTCTACATGAAGCAGCCCGAGCTGCCAGTCTGCATGAAGCAGCCAGTCTACATGGAGCAGCCAGAGCTGTCAGTCTGCATGAAGCAGCCAGAGCTGTCAGTCTGCATGGAGCAGCCAGTCTGCATGGAGCAGCCAGTCTGCACGGAGCTGTCAGTCTGCACGGAGCTGTCAGTCTGCACGGAGCTGTCAGTCTGTAAGGAGCTGCCAGTCTGCAAGGAGCTGCCAGTCAGCACGGAGCCGCCAGAGCGGTCAGTCTGTAAGAAGCCGCCAGAGCTGTCAGCCTATATGGAGCAGCTAGTGCCGCCAGTCTGCCCAGCGCCGCCAGTGCCCCCAGTCTGCCCAGCATCGCCAGTCTGCCCAGCATCGCCATCAGTCTGCCCAGCATCGCCAGTCTGCCCAGCATCGCCAGTCTGCCCAGCATCGCCAGTCTGCCCAGCATCGCCAGTCTGCCCAGCATCGCCAGTCTGCCCAGCACCGCCAGTCTGCCCAGCGTCGTCAGTCTGCCCAGCGTCGTCAGTCTGCCCAGCACCGCCAGTCTGCCCAGCACCGCCAGTCTGCCCAGCGTCGCCAGTCTGCCCGGCGCCGCCAGTCTGCCCGGCGCCGCCAGTCTGCCCGGCGCCGCCGGTCTGCCCAGCATCGCCAGTCTGCCAGACTCTTCCAGATCTGCCAGTCAGCCAGACTCTTCCAGATCTGCCAGTCAGCCAGACTCTTCCAGATCTGCCAGTCAACCAGACTCTTCCAGATCTGCCAGTCAACCAGACTCTTCCAGATCTGCCAGTCAACCAGACTCTTCCAGATCTGCCAGTCAACCAGACTCTTCCAGATCTGCCAGTCAACCAGACTCTTCCAGATCTGCCAGTCAACCAGACTCTTCCAGATCTGCCAGTCAACCAGACTCTTCCAGATCTGCCAGTCAGCCAGGATCTGCCAGTCAGCCAGGATCTGCTGAAACCACCAGCCAGCCAGGAGCTGGTAGAGATATCTACCTGCCTGAGCTTCCTCTCACTCCTGAGCTTCCTCTCACTCCTGAGCTTCCTCTCACTCCTGAGCTTCCTCTCACTCCTGAGCTTCCTCTCACTCCTGAGCTTCCTCTCACTCCTGAGCTTTCTCTCACTCCTGAGCTTTCTCTCACTCCTGAGCTTTCTCTCACTCCTGAGCTTTCTCTCACTCCCGAGCTTCCCCTCAGTCCCGAGCTGCCTCGGTCCCGAGCTGTCCTTCAGTCCCGATCTGTTCCTCAGTCCAGTGGGGTTCTGGGTGAGGACTACTAGGCCATGGTCGGCGGCGGGGTGGACTATCCAGGGACGAAGGGAGAGGGGACTAAGACATTAAAGGAGTGGGGTCCACGTCCGCGCCGGGCCGCCACCATGGACAGACGCCCACCCGGACCCTCCCTATTGTTTTGAGGTGCGTTCGGGAGTCCGCACCTTAGGGGGGGGGTTCTGTCACGCCCTGGTCAAAGTATTTTGTGTTTATTTTTATGTATTTGGTCAGGCCAGGGTGTGGCATGGGGTTTTTGAAATTGTGGTGTGTTTGTCTTGGGGTTTTGGTGGTGGTATTGGGATTGTAGCTTAATGGGTTGTCTAGCAAGGTCTATGGCTGTCTGGAGTGGTTCTCAATCAGAGGCAGGTGCTTATCGTTGTCTCTGATTGGGAACCATATTTAGGCAGCCATATTCTTTGAGTTTGTCGTGGGTGATTGTCCTTAGTGTCCTATGTGTACTCGTTGTTAGTTTGCACCAGATAGGCTGTTTCGGTTTCGTTTATTGTTTTTTTGTAAGTTCGTGTTTTCTTTGGTATATTAAACATGGATCGCAATCGACACGCTGCAGTTTGGTCCGACTCTCTTTCATCACCACTAGAAAACCGTTACACTCCCCCTACCCTACAACTTTGTTCCAATATTTCTGTAATTCAATGGTATTTATTCCCATAGTAATTCCTTATGGATCCATAACTAAATAAACATTGGCATTTGGAAAGAGTATTTTTATCATTATTTTATTAACGAAAGCATAAAGATGCCATTATTAGTTACATGGTTTTAGTTTCAACGTGCAGACTGGCACAAAGAACAGTGGAAATTAGTTAGAGCCATTATTAGTACAAGTTCCCTCCTTTAAAGTGTTGCTTAGTGCAATGCCCCCCCTCCTCCCGCTCCCTACCCCATGGGCTAGGTCTGTCTTCTGTGCGTGGCTCTGCAGCCCATCCTATGCCCCCTGCCCTCGTGCCTTGAACCTCTCACGCTTTCAGTGGATACAGCTGGAGAACTGCAAGGCAATCCCATTGGGCGCCACATGACCAATATGACCAATATATATTGTCCTGCTAATAACAGGGTTAATAATATATATGTGAGAATATCCAAGGGGCTTTTATATATTTGTAAATTATTAATAATAATCGCTTTGTTTAAAAAATAACAATTTTGGAGATGTTTTTGTTTTCAAATAACGTAAAAGGAGCGAGAAAAAGGCCATTCTTGAACATGGGGTGAGACATAGTTACTAATTTGTTTTTTACCATTATATTATGTTTTTAGAGGGAGAGAAACCAAAAACCTACAGTCATCTCATGGGTCTCCCAGTCAAGGAGAGCACATGTATTGCATCAGCATCTGTAGCAACACAGCTTGTACTGCTATGCAGTGTCTTAGACCATTGTGCCACTCACACACTGTACAACATGACCATGTCGGGAGTGGCCTACAGTACTACAGTACTAAGAGTAAAATAATCCTAACAAAATAAAATAATAAAAACCTTAGTGTAACAACAGTTTAACTAAGTAATACTGAAGTTGTGCACAATTATCAGTTTCTATTTAGGTTTATGTCACCAATTCATTATCAGTTAGAGACACAGTAGGACTCAAAGCATAATCAGTGCTCTAACTCCCCCTTGCGCTGGTCTGGAGCAATGAAGTGGAGATGCAGGGTACCGTAACTACAAATTACCTCTAAGTCCCGCAGCATAATCACCAAACTTTTAGTGGAGCAACCACTGTAAGTTGATCCCTGCATGATCCAACAATCAGGTACTGATTCATTTTACTTAAATACAGCCCAGGATCAAACCAGGGTCTGTAGTGACACCACTTGCATTGAGATGAAGGGCCTTAGACCGCTGCACCACTCGGGAACATGGTGAAGTCAATCTGTGCATTGTGAGAGCTCTGCTGGACTGTCTAGTTAAAAAGGTCAAAACTGTAGCCTTTGACATAGAAAGCTACTCGCTGCATGTAGACCACCACTCATCAAAGCCAATCACCACAGACTACAGACTACAGGCTGAGTGCTTTGATTTACCAGACGCTGGCCAGAAGAAAACATTCTGCCAACGTTGCAATGTGTACTGTAGAATCCAGAGAACACAAACAATCTCAAGCACAGAGACATATGGAATAACTACCACACCTTTGGGGTTTATTTATAAAACTCATTTTTCGTCCATTAAAATAACATCAAATTGATCAGAAATATAGTGTAGACATTGTTAATGTTGTAAATGACTATTATTTTTATTTCTATTTTTAGATCTTTAAGACATTCTAATAATTATTTGATCAAACTTGAAAGACATGAGCTCTGCTTTGTTTCTTGCACAGGCTGCACACACTTCATCAGTCTCTCATTCACAAGAACTTGATAATGCCTTGGATTTCCCGGCAGCATCCCCCTAGTGTAGCCGTAGTGCCACCTAAAAGAATCCATGCCTTTTGCAGCCAGTGGCAGTTGTGCCCTCTCCTCTGTGTCACGCCCTGGTCTTAGTATTTTGTGTTTCCTATATTTATTTGGTCAGGCCAGGGTGTGACATGGGTTTATTTTGTGTTGTGTTTATGTATGGGGGTTTTTCGTAGGTTTTGGGATTGTGGCTTAGTGGGGTGTTCTAGCAAAGTCTATGGTTGCCTGAGGCGGTTCTCAATCAGAGGCAGGTGATTCTCGTTGTCTCTGATTGGGAACCATATTTAGGCAGCCATATTCTTTGAGTGTTTCGTGGGTGATTGTTCCTGTCTCAGTGTTTTGTATTTCACCAGATAGGCTGTATAGGTTTTCACGTTCCGTTTGTTGTTTTGTATTGTTCCGTTTGTTGTTTTGTATTGTTCGTGTTCATCTTCATTAAAGATGTATATTATCAACCACGCTGCATTTTGGTCCGACTCTCTTTCACCCAAAGAAAACCGTAACACTATAATTCCCTTCTCCCGGTTGCGTGTCTGAAGAACCTCTGACTCACATGGCTCTCTCAGATATCTCAATTCTTATTAGCCAATGCCGTCACATGATCCGGTTCTTCTCACAGGCATCTATCTCAGCTCCTAAGTAGGTTAAAAGTGAAGACAGACACATCGGGGATGCAACTGCATACGTCCTTCATATTGAATTCCAAGGCTCATATTGAAGATGTTGGAACTGTCCACGTTTACTTTTCGTCAGCCAACAAGATTAGTAGGCCTAACGAACAGCAAAAGCACTAACCTATGTTAATCTACTATCCCCAATAGTACAATTGTTTTATTTTTAAGTAATGAGGCTTATGCAACAGAGCAGAACATTTTGCTTAAAATGTTGATAACCAGGGCCTCCCGAGTGGTGCAGCAGTCTAAGGCATTACATCGCAGTGCTTGAGGTGTCATTACAGACCCAGGTTCAATCCCAGGCTGTGTCACTACTGGCCGTGACCGGGAGTCCAATAGGGCGCGCACAATTGGTCCAGCGTCATCTGGGTTAGGGGAGTGTTTGGCGGGAGGGGCTTTACTTGGCTGATCGTGCTCTAGCGCCTACTTGTGGCAGGCCCGGGCACCTGCAGGCTGCCCTTGGTCGTCAGTTTAATAGCGTTTCCTCAGCCACATTGGTGTGGTTGGCTTCCGGATTAGGCGGGCAGGTCTTAGGAAGCACGGTTGGGCTGGGTCATGTTTCGGAGGATGCATGACTTTTGCCTCTCCCGGGCCCATTGGGGGAGTTGCAGCGATGAGACAAGATCGCAATTGGATATTGAGAAAAAGGGCGTCAAATAAAAATATATTTTTTAAATAAAAATATTAATAAAACACTGGGCTATTTCCTCACATTATAAGCGCAATGCACACACGGCAGTAGGCTATATGCCTGAATGTTCCAACATGCGTTCAATTAGCAGGAAAACACCATTCTCAAAAGTAAACACAAATGTCATTATGCATTCAATGCCTTAATGTAAAGGTGCATTTTTATGAGGAAAATGATCTTCCCCAAACTTTAAACCCACGCGGCCTATGTATGCAAGTAAGGCTCTGCACCGGTTGTAAAGCAGATGAATGTGCTGAATGTTAATAATTACTTGGTCACTTTAGTTGTGATACATGGGCTAGGCCGCATGAGGTGTGGGACTATGATTTGAAAAAGTCGCCAAAAAAAAGGCTGCTGTTTCATACCTTACTCCACACAAGCTGGGCATCATTCACAGTTGACACTATATAATTCACCCATCAGACTATTCTTGATTTAATCTTGTCTTTACATGTACTAAATAATATATGTGTGAAATAAGTTTTGATTTAGAATGGACCATTTTCATGCATCTAATAAAAATAAAGTAAAAATAAAGAAAACTCTGGAATGAGTAGGTGTCCAGACTTTTGACTAGTATTGCATATACTGTATAAATTGTGCATATCTTAATGTATTTCCACAATTAACAAATAATACACGTAATAATGTAACCAGTTCTTACAAAGGATTCTCACCTATAACCAGGATTGGCATTACAAAAATGACATTTTAGTCAAGCAATTATTATTTTGACAAACAATTACTGTGATTAATCCTATATTTTCCTAACATCCTTACCCCACATCAACCAATACATACACACAGAGAAAGAGAGTAATAGTTAGAAATGTTCTATCCATAAAACATCTGTCCATGTTTATTTTATGTTATTTTCCCCTCAAATTAGGCCAAATTCACTAAAATGGTAATAGGAAAAACGAGTTCAGCTGACCCAGTCCCCTGTAAATCAACAGAGTTCCAGTGGGTCGTTACTAAAGACCCTATTTTTTTTCTCTTTTTTTTTCTTACCGTTATATTAGCAGGTAAGTTGACTGAGAACACATTCTCATTTACAGCAACGACCTGGGGAATAGTTACAGGGGAGAGGAGGGGGGATGAATGAGCCAATTGTAAGCTGGTGATGATTAGGTGACTGTGAAGGTATGAGGGACAGCTTGGGAATTTAGCCAGGACACCGGGGTTAACACCCCTAGTGACCACAGAGAGTCAGGACACCCGTTTAACGTCCCATCTGAAAGACGACACCTTACACTAAAGGCCCGATGTCTGGTCTGTATTCCACCCAGCCCTTCAGAACCCTATACATCACCATAGAACCTCTCACTGGCCTTCACATCTCCACTTCCAGGGTCAGACTGTCTTCAAAGGGAGTACATTCTGGAGTCTCCC
Source organism: Oncorhynchus tshawytscha (assembly GCF_018296145.1). Lineage (NCBI taxonomy): Eukaryota > Metazoa > Chordata > Actinopteri > Salmoniformes > Salmonidae > Oncorhynchus > Oncorhynchus tshawytscha. The sequence continues at coordinate 30,818,894 of NC_056438.1, forward strand.
TCCCCATCTACTAGCCTGCAGCTTGCACTTTCATTTTCAGCCTGAATCCCACCCATTCCAACCCCTCAGACAGCCACACAAAGAGAGTTTCAGAGAGGATCACTCCACTGGAGAGCCTGCAGTCACACAGAGGTCACAACAATATAAGGCTCCATAGAGGAACTGCTATCTGGGAAAAGGTCTCCTCCACTAACCCAGAGCCCTGAGTGGTTGAGCAGTGGAGCCCATAGAAGGATAAGGAGGGGCGAGTTAAGAACAGAGTGGGCATTTCCATCTAAAAGGACCCATGAGCACCAACATGTGAAGTTCATAGGAGCATGTCAAATTGGGTGTCAAATGAAAGATACCAATCTATATTAAGGCATGTATAATTAGTTGAACCTTTTTCCCATCCTAAACATTTGGAAAAAGAAAAGTACTTGATTTCTGGTCAAACATAAAAGAAAATGTCTTAAAAGATATTAGAAATACATCAAAACACAAAAATGCTGAAGTAAAGACCCCTGCCAACTATTAGCAACACTCCTACTGTATGTGCCTTGTAATTCTGTTACCAAAAACCCACATACTGTATCTTTAACATATTTTCTAATTGCTCTCCCTCAAGTGGAGCGAGGATAGTGAAAGTTCACAGAAGTAACATGTAAAGGTAGTCCTACCAATTAGTTAGTGTTTTTACTGATGTCATGTGTATTTATGAAAAAGTTTAATTGTTAAAACTTGAAATTCTGTTACCAAATCGGAAGCGGAATTACCAAAACATCTGTAACGGTTAGCCTTTACGTCTGGGACCGCAAGTTTGTGTTCTGGAATCCTGTGAAGTAGCAGTTAGCTGCTAGCCGTCATGAAAACGGAGCAGGCCAACGCTGGCAGTGCTATATCACAGGTGTTTTTATCCACAGCTGGGCACAAATGCTTTAGGTGCAAGATGATTTCCACACAATCACTAGATGACGATAAAGTGGAACTGAAAAATGTACAGGGATTTGTCTGCCCTAAATGTACCACCATCAAGCAGCTTAGGGAAGAGATCCTCCGGCTGCTCACTCGGCTGGGAGAAAAGGATAGCCTGCTTTCTAAGCGCACTGACCTTGCTGTAGCCCAGGCAAACTGAATCTCGGTTATAAATGCATCCTATAGCAAAGCTGTCGATGTGCCGTGCGGCGTTGATCTATCCCAATCCAACAGACAGATTTTAAGCTCAACTCAGCGGCCCATGGGAGACTAGACACTAACAAGGCGTAGGAAATCGGGTAGGGATTCTGGCCACACTTCATCTATCCAAGAAGATCCGATCCAGCTATCAAACAGCTTTGGCCCACTTTAGACGGACCTACCAGCCCTGGGAGTCAGCAGGGATCCTGGGAGTATACCAGTGGCACCCTCTCCCACGGCCATGACAGTTCAGCAGGTTACTGACTTAAGACAGAAGGGTCTCTGTCCATTTTCCACCGTCCTGGGGTTTCCGACGCCATCCGCTATTGCATGTGCGAAGAGTCAGGCTAGCCTGGCTCGAAGCCTCCATCCCTCCTGTCCAAGGCAGTCCCATTCCACCCCCCTCTTCCTTCCCCATCGGATTCCATCACGACCACCATCATAGTGGGCAGCTCAATGGTGAGAGATTTTGGCCTGCCTACGGACTGTGGTCCGACCAAGGTCCACTGTCAACCAGCAGCAGGTGTCCATGACATCAACTCCCTCCCTGCCCACGGTTCTGGCCAACTACTCCAATATTGACACCAACGTCACTCACGTAGAATTTAACAATCTTCGCTTTAGGGGATCTGAGGGAGAACTACAAACCTTTTTTTTAAAACACCCTCGCTAGCACAGGGAAGAGAATAATTATCTCTGGCCCCCTTTCGTGCTATCGAAGGGGTTCGAAACTTGCCAGCCGACTCGTTGCCCTAAACAAATGCCTGGAGAAACTTTGCAGTGACAGGAATGTCTCTGATTTACCCTTCCATCGCAAACTGTTTTAAAATTGCCCTTGCTAGAAACCTGTGTTTCAGACATAAAGAAGTGGATGGCTGCAAACTTTCTACTTTTAAACTCGGACAAAACAGAGATGCTTGTTCTAGGTCCCAAGAAACAAAGAGATATTCTGTTGAATCTGACAATTAATCTTAATGGTTGTACAGTCGTCTCAAATAAAACTGTGAAGGACCTCGGCGTTACTCTGGACCCTGATCTCTCTTTTGACGAACATATCAAGACTGTTTCAAGGACAGCTTTTTTCCATCTTCCATCTATTGCAAAAATCAGACACTTTGTGTCCAAAAATGATGCAGAAAAATTAATCCATGCTTTTGTTACTTCTAGGTTAGACTACTGCAATGCTCTACTTTCCGGCTACCTGGATAAAGCACTAAATAAACTTCAGTTAGTGCTGAATACGGCTGCTAGAATCCTGACTAGGACCAAAAAATGTGATCATATTACTCCAGTGCTAGCCTCCCTACACTGGCTTCCTGTCAAGGCAAGGGCGGATTTCAAGGTTTTACTGCTAACCTACAAAGCATTACATGGGCTTGCTCCTACCTATCTCTCTGATTTGGTCCTGCCGTACATACCTACATGTACGCTACGGTCACAAGACGCAGGCCTCCTAATTGTCCCTAGAATTTCTAAGCAAACAGCTGGTGGCAGGGCTTTCTCCTATAGAGCTCCATTTTTATGGCATGGTCTGCCTACCCATGTGAGAGACGCAAACTCGGTCTCAACCTTTAAGTCTTTACTGAACACTCATCTCTTCAGTGGGTCAAATGATTGAGTGTAGTCTGGCCCAGGAGTGTGAAGGTGAACAGAAAGGCTCTGGAGCAACGAACCGCCCTTGCTGTCTCTGCCTGGCTGGTTCCCCTCTTTCCACTGGGATTCTCTGCCTCTAACCCGATTACAAGTCACTGGCTTACTGGTGCTCTTTCGTGCCGTCCCTAGGAGTGGTGCGTCACTTGAGTGGGTTGATTCACTGATGTGGTCATCCTGTCTGGGTTGGCGCCCCCCCCCTTGGGTTGTGCCATGGCGGAGATCTTTGTGGGCTATACTCGGCCCTGTCTCAGGATGGTAAGTTGGTGGTTGAAGATATCCCTCTAGTGTTGTGGGGGCGGTGCTTTGGCAAAGTGGGTGGGGTTATATCCTTCCTGTTTGGCCCTGTCCGGGGGTGTCCTCGGATGGGTCCACAGTGTCTCCTGACCCCTCCTGTCTCAGCCTCCAGTATTTATGCTGCAGTAGTTTATGTGTCAGGGGGCTAGGGTCAGTTTGTTATGTCTGGAGTACTTCTCCTGTCCTATTCGGTGTCCTGTGTGAATCTAAGTGTGCGTTCTCTAATTCTCTCCTTCTCTCTCTCGGAGGACCTGAGCCCTAGGACCATGCCCCAGGACTACCTGACATGATGACTCCTTGCTGTCCCCAGTCCACCTGGCCGTGCTGCTGCTCCAGTTTCAACTGTTCTGCCTTATTATTATACGACCATGCTGGTCATTTATGAACATTTGAACATCTTGGCCATGTTCTGTTATAATCTCCACCCGGCACAGCCAGAAGAGGACTGGCCACCCCACATAGCCTGGTTCCTCTCTAGGTTTCTTCCTAGGTTTTGGCCTTTCTAGGGAGTTTTTCCTAGCCACCGTGCTTCTACACCTGCATTGCTTGCTGTTTGGGGTTTTAGGCTGGGTTTCTGTACAGCACTTTGAGATATCAGCTGATGTACGAAGGGCTATATAAATAAATTTGATTTGATTTTGATTTGATTTGAGTTAGACCACCAGAGGGCATCTTTGAGAAGCATTTGACTGTTTTTAATTTTGGCTGTGCCAGAGAATTTAAAACTTTTTTTTGTAAGAACATAGTATGTGGGATTGATTTTAAGAAATGTGGCTTAATTAATTTGATTGATATAATGCTGTTTCTATGACAAGAAAAACAAAAAAATTATACATCTGACAGACAGCGCCTGATTCAGTAACACTGAACAAGGATTAGATGTAGGCAGATGCTATAGGAAGAGCCATGGATGTATAGCTGAGGGAAAGGTGGGAAGTATGTGGGCAACTACACTAACTTTTATTTAGCGAGAAGAGAATAGGAGAATAAGAAAGAGAGAAAAAGTTTTGTTAACGTGCGGGGGAAGCGGAGACTGGCTTTCAAAAGTTGGCGCTGTACAACGTGGCCGGTCGGGAGTAGGCTACTAGGCTACTGGGCTACTGAGTAGGCCACTAGGCTAGTAGGCTACTGTTTAGGTGACTGCAAGACACCTAAACAGAAATTCTGTGAAAATAGAAAATCTCATTGATTTAACAAGACCAGTCCCTATGTTTGTCTCAGAGCAGCATGAAACCGTGCTGAAATAGTTGACCACACGCGGGTAGGCTATTGCTTCAAATCCGATTATAACAAGTGGATGACTTTGGGTGTTCCAGTAAGCAACAATTTGTTGCCTTCATTAGCCTACTTCATTCTTAAAAGAACTCCAGCACAGAGAAGAGAAGGAGCCTTAAATAATTAAACAATAAAGCGATTGAATGGACAAATGCATATGACAGTTTTTAATATTGGCCATCAACCAAAAACACAGCATCTACCATGGTAAAAAAGGCTACTGTGCAGTCTAACAAGTACACATAGTACACCTGCTGAAATAGTTGACCACACACAGGTAGGCTATTGCTTCAAATCCTATTATAACAAGTGGATGACTTAGGGTGTTCCAGTAAGAAACAACTTGTTGCCTTCATTAGCCTACGTTCATCTTAAAAGAACTCCCGCACAGTGAAGAGAAAGGAACCTTTAAATAATTCAACAATAAAGCGATTGAACCCGCCACGTACGTGACTGCCTGTCAGAGGTGGAGTTCCAGAGCTCACTGGTGTGCCTGGCACGGATTGTGACTCCATCTCGTTCCTCGCCCTCTTCAACGCGCCATTCTTCACCTGACTCTCCGCCGATACTGCCTGGCTCTGGACCAATGCATCAGCTGTCGCCCGTATCTCTGCCCTCAGAGAATGTTGCTCTTCCTGCTGGTCTGCCTTCAATGACTCGATCTCGGTCTTGAAGGTTTGAATCTGATCCATGTGCACTTTTGTCAGATGAACAGAATGCTACCGCCCTGAGCCCCATATTGATTACAGTGGCCTATGATAGAAACGGTAAATCAATTAAGAATTAAAAGTGACTCCAACACACAATGCTGCGTATAGAAACACATTTTAAGAATCGAGCAAAACTAACCGCTTTCTTGGGAACCATGTGTTTTTTCAGTGCAGCCTGTTGTCCAGCCCTTTGTCCACGTTTTTAGTACACAATTATCGATGTTATTACAAAGTATACCTACACATTTGATAGGCCATATACATGTTTTTAAAGAAAATGCACTGAAACAAAAATACCTTTAGTTTCCGTGATCCTCTCAGTTCCGGCTCATTTTCAAGTCCTTTGGTGGTTACAGTCCTAACCCTGGAAGAAACTGGCGTGGACTTATAATATAGTAGGTTACAATAAACTTTCAATTGCGTGTCAATTCATAAACCATGTGCCATGGAATTGCTACATCGAAAATCTCTTCCCAACTTTTTTGCAATCTCTACGGCTGTAACTGTTTTGGTCCTTAAATGAAACTGGTAAATATTTTTATTGATCACAATTTTCTTGAACCAATTTTTGGCCTTTAATGCAGGGCTGACAGACAAGTTTCTTTTTTTAAACTGAAATTCCAACCGACTTTCTATTGCTTTTTAAAATAATAACGATATTTCGGAGATGATTTCGTTTCAAATAACCGAAAGTGAGCGATTGTAATCTGAATAAAGGAAAAAAAGCCATTCTTGAACATGGGGTGAGACATTCTTACTAATTTGAAAATAAAGCCAGTTTGTTATATAGAATGATTTATTTCTGTTTTTAGAGGGAGATAAACCAAAAGCCCACCGTGCCTATTTTTCTAAAATCGTCAGTCCACATGTCAGAGAAAACAGTCTATGACTTGGGTGACTGGAGACTGGAGTCAATTTTCTGGGCTTTCCTCTGACACCGCCTATTATATATAGGTCCTGGATGGCAGGAACCTTGGCCCCAGGAATGCACTGGGCCATATACACTACCCTCTGTAGTGCCTTATGGTCAGATGCCGAGCAGTTTCCATACCAGGCGGTGATGCAACCGGTCAGGATGCTCTCAATGGTGCAGCTGTATAACTTTTTGAGGATCTGGGGACCCATGCCAAATCTATTCAGTCTCTGAAGGCGGAAAATAAAATAAAAATGTATTTGTCACGTGCGCCGAATACAACAGGTGTAGACCTTACAGTGAAATGCTTACTTACAGGCTCTAACCAATAGTGTGGAGAAAAAAGGTGTATGTGTGTGTGTGTATGTGTAGGTAAGTAAAGAAATAAAACAACAGTAAAAAGACATTTGAAAATAAGGGTAGCAAGGCTATATAGAGACACCTGTTAGTCAGGCTTATTGAGGTAGTATGTACATGCGGGTATGGTTAAAGTGACTATGCACATATGATGAACAGAGAGTAGCAGCAGCGTAAAAGAGGGGTTGGGGGGGAACACAATGCAGATAGCCCTGTTAGCAAATGTGCGGGAGCACTGGTTGGTCGGGCCAATTGAGGTAGTATGTACTTGAATGTATAGTTAAAGTGACTATGCATATAAGATAAACAGAGTAGCAGCAGCGTAAAAGAGGGGTTGGGGGGGCACACAATGCAAATAGTCCAGGTAACCATTTGGTTACCTGTTCAGGAGTCTTATTGGTTGGAGGTAAAAACTGTTGAGATGCTTTTTTGTCCAAGACTTGGCACTCCGGTACCGCTTGCCATGTGGTAGCAGAGAGAATAGTCTATGACTGGGGTGGCTGGGGTCTTTGACAATTTTCAGGGCCTTCCTCTGACACCGCCTGGTGTAGAGGTCCTGGATGGCAGGCAGCTTTGCTCCAGTGATGTACTGGGCCGTACACACTACCCTCTGAAGTGCCTTGGGGTCAGAGGCCGAGCAATTGCCTTACCAGGCAGTGATGCAATCGGTCAGGATGCTCTCGATGTTGCAGCTGTAGAACCTTTTGAGGATCTCAGGACTCATGCCAAATCTTTTTAGTTTCCTGAGGAGGAAAAGGCTTTGTCGTGCCCTCTTCACGACAGTCATGGTGTGTTTGGACCATTCTAGTTTGTTGTTGATGTGGACACCAAGGAACTAGAAACTCTTGACCCGCTCCACTACAACCTTGTCGATGTTCATGGGGTCCTGTTCAGCCCACCTTTTCCAGTAATCCACGATCAGCTCCTTTGTCTTGCTCACATTGACGGAGAGGTTGTTGTCCTGGCACCACACAGCCAGGTCTCTGACCTCCACCTTATAGGCTCTCATCGTTGTCAGTGATCAGGCCTACCACTGTTGTGTGGTCAGCAAACTTAATGATGGTGTTGGAGTCATGTTTGGCCACGCAGTCGTGGGTGAACAGGGAGTACAGGGCGGGACTAAGTACACTCCCCTGAGGGGCCCCAGTTTTGAGGATCAGCGTGGCAGACGTGTTGTTGCCTACCCTTACAACCTGGGCGAGGCCTGTCAGGAAGTCCGGGATCCAGTTGCGGGGGAAGGTGTTTAGTCCCAGAGTCCTTAGCTTAGTGATGAGCTTTGTGGGCACTATGGTGTTGAACGCTGAGTTGTAGTCAATGAACAGCATTCTCACATAGGTGTTCCTTTTGTCCAGGTGGGAAAGGGCAGTGTGAAGTGCGATTGAGACTTCGTCATCTGTGGATCTGTTGGGGTGGTATGCGAATTGGAGTGGATCTAGGGTATCAGGGAGTATGTTGTTAATGTGAGCCATGACCAGCCTTTCAAAGCACTTCATGGCTACAGACGTGAGTGCTACGGGGCGGTAATCATTTAGGCAGGTTACCTTAGTTTCCTTGGGAACAGGGACTATGGTGGTCTGCTTGAAACATGTAGGTATTACAGAATCGGTCATGGAGAGGTTGAAAATGTCAGTGAAGACACTTGCCAGTTGGTCCGCATACATTGAGTACACGTCCTGCTAATCCGTCTGGCCCCGCTTTGTGAATGTTGACCTGTTTAAAGGTCATGCACACATCGGCTACCGGGAGCGTTTTCCGACAGTCATCCAGAACAGCTGGTGCTCTTGTGCATGCTTCACTGTTGCTTGCCTTGAAGCAAGCATAAACGGTATTTAGCTCATCTGGTAGGCTTGCGTCACTGGGCAGCTCGCGTCTGGGTTTCCGTTTGTAGTCCGTAATAGTTTTCAAGCCCTGCCATATCCGACAAGCGTCAGAGCCGGTGTAATAGGATTCAATCTTAATCCTGTATTGACGCTTTACTTGTTTGATGGTTCATCTGAGGGCACTCCTCAATGCCATTGGATGAATTCCGGAACATATTCGAGTCTGTGTTAGCAAAACAGTCTGTAGCATAGCATCTGACCACTTTCTTTTTGAGCAAGTCACTGGTAATTCCTGCTTTAGTATTTGCTTGTAAGTAGGAATCAGGAGGATATAATTATGGTCAGTTTTGCCAAATGGAGGGCGGGGGAGAGCTTTGTATGCATCTCTGTGTGTGGAGTAAAGGTGGTCTAGAGTTTTTTCCCCTTTAGTTGCACAAAGTCCCCGGCCACAAGGAGCACCACTTCTGGATGAGAATTTTCTTGTTTGCTTATGGCCTTATTGAGTTGGTTGAGTGTGGTCTTGGTGCCAGCATCGGTCTGAGGTGGTAAATAGATGGCTACTAATAATATAGATGAGAACTCTCTTGGTAGATAGTGTTACCAGTACGGAGAATTAACCAAACCACAAGTCCAAATCATTATCTCCATCCATGGCTAAGTTAGGAAATGAACGATTTTATCCAGCTAGCTAGCCACCAGAGGACAACAACACGAGATGCAACAAGATATCTAGTTTTTTTCTGTCAATGACATTTGGACCCAGAACCAGGACCATTCACAGATGAGCTCACTCAGTTTACCTCAACGCTGACTGGCTATTATTTTATACTTTTTTTTCATCAAGGGAGGCCAAATGCTCGCTGGCTTCCCTTGCATTCAACGCTACAAACGACAACAATGTCATACTATTTTTGACCAGACAGCATCAGATAGAAGGGCTAAACATACTGAGACAGAGGGGGCGCTGTTTCATTCGCTCAAATGCTTTTTCCGGTGAAATACATTCAGCCTCTTGCGAATTAAAGGAAATGTATGAAACACAGAGACAAAATAAATTATTGTTTTTTTGTTGGTATTTTTTTGGAAGAATCTTGACTTGATTACACGCCATGATTAAACGCCACTGCACATGTGGTATTCCACAAGGTTCGGTTCTGGGTCCGGTACTGTTCAGGTTATATTTGTTACCCATTGCAGCATTATCAGAAAGCAAGGCATTGATTTTCACTGCTACACAGACGATCCACAACTTTACATGTCTGTGTCACCGGAAGATTTTAGTTCAACAGATACATTATTCGACTGTATTAGTTTTTTAACTACTTGGATGACTCACAACTTCCTCCAGCTAAATCAAGACAAGACTGTGGTACTTATTATTGGAGCCAAAGTACAGAGAGAGAATCTGGCAGCACATTTTAAATCACACACCAGGTAAAAAATGTAGGTGTCATTTTGGATTCTGAACTCAATTTCGAATCGGGAATGTGACCAAAATATCTTTTTACCACCCGAGGAACACTGCCAATGTACGGACGTTTCTATCTCAGACTGATACAGAGAGACTCATCCGTACTTTTATTAAAAGCACGCTTGACTACTGTAATGCTCTGCTGTCTAGTCTACCCAAAAAAGCCATTGGTCAACTGCAAAACCTACAGAATTCTGCAGCACGGGTACTGACCAAGACCAGATGAAGAGCACACATTACACCAGTTTTTAAGGTCTCTGTACTGGCTACCTGTGAGTTTTAGATTATTCCGTTGGTTTTTAAATCAATCCACGGTTTTGCACCCCAATGCATATCAGACATGCTTTTGAGTTATGTACCCAGTAGGTACCTCAGGTCCTCTGGCACTGACCTTTTAACTATCCAAGAGCCTAGGACCAAGAGGCAAGGATAGGTTTAGTTACTATGCCCCGTGCCTCTGGAACAGTCTGCCCGAGCACCTAAAGGGGGACAAAACTTAACTTTAACATATTTAAAAGAGATCTTACAACACACCTTTTTATTTTTTGCTTTTCCTTAGGGTGCTTAGTCTTTCAGTTTTTATTATTATTATTATTTCGTTTTTTATCCTCTTATGATTGTTGTGTAATAAATATTTCTGTTTTTATTTTCATTTGTTTTTTTATTTATGTTTGTTCCTGTAAAGCGCATTGCATTCCATTCATGTCTGAAATGTGCTATATAAATAAAGTTTGATTTGATTTGACTGTACTTTTACTGTACTGTTCCTCTGCTGTGCTCTACTGTGCTGTACTGTGATGTCCAAACTTGTGAAATATAGACGTCTATGATTGGTACAAATTTGGTCTGGTTCGGACCAATCAAATGTGGTGGTGTTTGGGGGCAGAGCTTATTAAAAAAATACTCAAATATGCTAAATAAGATAATAATTTCTAACTTTGTGTACCTATTCAGGATACATCACCATGAAGAGAATGGTATTCATATCCATAATTATGCATTTCTGTATAGTACAGATCAGGTACCCATGATGTCATTAATTTACCGTAATTCAGTTACTGGCTGTAAATCCACTTCACCTATTGTAGTTCAATGATCATTTTTACATTTTACTGTAGTTCAATGATCAATGATCAATGATACATTTTTTCAAACACAAGGTGTCATGTCATAGCAGACACCCCGTTCTTTGTACAGACATCTTAATTTGGAGCAGATAACAGTTTTTGGAAAATGTTGTCACAAAAAAACTGAACGATTTTACCGTAATTCTGTTACCAAACTTAGCATCTGCACAGTTCTTCCAGTAAATGTGTTTTTGTGACATTTTCTGTTTAAATATGGTCAAAGTTGTCCTTGTGCATAGAGTTGTGTGGTTTGTTAAACTTTGAAATCAATGTTTGTTTTTTGGCATACATTTTAAAGTGAAAAATCTGAGTCAAAGTGTAATTCCATTACCATGGAATTGCGCGAATGGAACTGAGACTTGGAGGATGAGCAGAATTCGATCAGTTGACATCCCGTTGCTGAGATAGCTGTTGATTTGGAATCTCACAGAGCTCATGGGACCTGATGTGTGTGGCGTGTGTGTGTGTGTTGTGTGTGTGTTTTTGGTTTTACTATCCTTGTGGGGACCAGAAGTTCTCAAAAGGATAGTTAAACAAGGCAAAAGTGGGGACATTTCGCTGGTCCCCACAAGTAAAAAGGCGATTTTAGGCTTAGGGGTTAGGTTTAGGGATATAGGGTTACAATTGGGGTTAGGCTTAGGAGTTAGGGTAGGTCCTCTGAAATCAGAGTGGAGTTAGGGGGTGAGGTGCTGACTACTTAAACCTCTGTTATCTACCTGGGATGTATCTTTGATGGAAGCTTGGGAAGTGTGAACATGGCCAATAAAGTGCTAGGGAAGTTTGTGGCTAGAAAGTCCAAGCTGCTTGATAAGGACTCCATGAGAGTGCTAGCCACTGCCCTCATTCAATGCCACTTTGCCTACGCTAGCACTTCCTGGTTTGGGGGCTTATCTAAACTTACGAAGGTGAAGCTCCAGATAGCCCAGAATAATCTGATCAGGGTAGTATTGAAGGTGAGTCTAGGCACACATAGGCAGGAGCTGATTTCAGGAACTAAACTGGCTGCCTGTTGAGGCTAGGGTGTCCCAGACTAGGTTTGGTTTACAGGAGTATTTATGATCCTGCGCCCAGATATCGAAGTTATTACTTTCCTGTTGTGTTAGGGATGCACACAATCGTAGCAGCAGGTGCTGCTTATGTGTGCTTATACAGGTTCAGGAGTAATGCTGGGAAAGGTACGGTCTTGTATACTGGAGCCTCAGAATGGAATGAGTTGCCTCTGCCTATAAAAACAACGTCCTCTCTGGGCAGCTTTAAACATAGAGTAAAGAACATGTTTTATGTCCTCTGTGCCCGTATGAATAACCCCTATGATGTACCTGGAACGATGAGATAGATGTTCTTCTTCTCTGTTTTGGTTTCACTATTTCACTGCCACACTGTGTTAAACTGTGTTCGATCTTGTCTAGCCATCTTGTCTCAAGAGGACCACAATGGAAATATGTCCCAGACTTTATTGTGTGTTATCCTCCATGATTTTACTCATGTGCATGTATGACTTTTTCAAGCTTTAAGTGTGCTTGTTTTTTTTTTTTTTTTTAAATGGTAGAGTTAATAAACTAAACTAAAAAACTAGGGTGAGGTTTAGCTTTAAAGGGGTTTGGGGTTCAAGTTAGGGATCAGGGGTGTGTTCTTAGTCCACTCGTGTACTCGCTGTTCACCCACAATTTCATGGCCACGCATGACTCCAACACCAGCCCCTCCTAGTCAGACTTTGAAGGCTGCACCCCACCCACTGCTTCCGAGTATATTATTCACCAATGTCCAGTCTCTAGACAACAAGGTAGACAAAATTAGGGCAAGGGTTGCCTTCCAGAGAGACGTCTGAGATTGTAACATTCTCTGTTTTACGGAAACATGGCTCTCACGTACACATCACGGACAAACTGAAATGGACAAACCCACACAGACAGTGTCTTCAACCTCAGGAGGCTGAAGAAATTTGTCACGGACAAACCCACACAGACAGTGTCTTCAACCTCAGGAGGCTGAAGAAATTTGTCTCGTCAAATAAAACCCTCACAAACTTTTACAGATGCACAATTGAGAGCATCCTGTCGGACTGTATCACTGCCTGGTACGGCACCCAGCAGAGGGAATCACCGGGGGCACACTACCTGCCGTCCAGGACACGTCACAGGAAGGCCAAAAAGATCATCAAGGACAACAACCCCCCGAGCCATGGCCTGTTCCCCCCGATGCCATCCAGAAGGCGAGATCAGTACAGGCCCATCAAAGCTAGGACCGAGAGACTGAAAAACAGCTTCTATCTCAAGGCCATCAGACTGTTAAACAGCCATCGCTAACACAGTGAGGCTGCTGCCTACATACAGAATCGAATCATTGGCCACTTTAATAAATTAATCACTAGTCACCTTAAATAATGCCACTTTAATAATGTTAACATATCTTACATTACTCATCTCATACTGTATTTAATACCATCTATTGCATCTTGCCTACACCGCTCGGTCATTGCTCATCCATATATTTACATGTACATATTCTTATTCCATCCCTTTAGATTTGTGTGTATAAGGTAGTTGTGGAATTGTTAGATTACTTGTTACATATTACTGCACTGTCGATACTAGAAGCACAAGCATTTCGCTACACTCCCATTAACATTTGCTAACCATGTGTATGTGACCAATACAATTTGATTTGATTTGATCATCAAGTTTGCTGACGACACAGCGGTGGTAGGCCTGATCACCCTGGGCGATTAGTCAGCCTTCAGGGAGGAGTTCAGAGACTTAGCAGTGTGGTGCCAGGACAACAACCTCTCCCTCAGCGTCGGTAAGACCAAGGAGCTGATCATGGACTATATGAGAAATAGGGAAGAGCACGCACCTAAGGGGCTGCTGTGGAGCGATTCGAGAGCTTCAAGTTCCTTGGCGTCCACATCACGAAGGACTTAATATGATCCACACCCACCTGCACAGTCGTGAAGAGGGCACGGCAGCGTCTCTTCCCCCTCAGGAGGCTGAAAAGATTTGGCATGGGACCTCAGATCCTGAAAACGTTCTACAGCTGCACCATCGAGAGCATCTTGACTGGCTGCATCACTGCTTGGTTTGGCAAATGCACCACCCTTGACAGCAAGGCGCTGCAGAGGGTGGTGCGGACGGCCCAGTACATCAAGCCAAGCTCCCTGCCATCCAGGACCTCTTTATCAGGCGGTGTCAGAGGAAGCCACAAAAAATTGCCAAAGACTCCAGCCACCCAAGCCATAGACTGTCCACTCTGTAACCGTCCAGCAAACGGTACCGGAGCATCGTCTCTCGGACCAACAGGCTCCGAGACAGCTTCTACCCCCAAGTTAGAAGTCTGCTAAATAGCCCGAATGCTAAATAGTAAATGAATGGTACTCAGACTACCAGCACTGACTATCTTGCACTGACCATACACACATTCACTAGGCCGAGGGTAAGTAACCCTGGTCCCTCGATTCTAATTGACCTGGTAAACCAGGTGTGTTGAATTTAGGCAATCACTGAACTGATCAATTAGCTTAGTTGGTCAGGTGTGGTGCCTAGTTGGACCAAAATCCTGCAGGACCTGTAGCACTCCAGGAACAGGGTTGCCTACCCCTGCACTGGACTATATATACAAACCACATACGCACTCACTCCCACACACATTCACATACCCTACACATACGCACACACACATAACACACAACGCGCAGACCGACACAACACACACACACACATTACACGCACACGCGCGCTCGCACACACACACACACACATTCTACACTCATCATTCGCTGCTGTTGCTTTGTTCTTCACTTCACTCTTCTCCTGATCCATCCTGATGACGCATCTACCTCCAACACCTCATACTTCTGCACATCGACCTGGTACTGCTACTCCCTGTGTACAGCTCCATTCTTGTGTATTTTATTTGAATTGTGTTACTCTTTGATTTAATCTTTAAGCTCTGCATTGTTGCAAAGGGCTCGTAAGCAAGCATTTCAGGGTCAAGTCCACACACCAGTTATATTTGGCGCATGTGGCCAACATTTTTTTACATTTGATTTAAGGTTAAGGTTAAGGGTTCGGTTTAGGGTTAGTGAAAGTAGGATTTTGAATGGGAATCAATTATTTGGTCCCTACACACGGATAGTAAAAACAAATGTGTGTGTGTGTGTGTGTGTGTGTGTGTGTGTGTGTGTGTGTGTTCGTGCTTGCGTTCATATCTGTGTGGGGGAAAAGAACAGACAGAGGAGGTTGTGGGAGCTGCCACAACCATTTGCCCAATTGGGAAAGAGCTTCAGAGAATTCCTCCATTCAGGAACTAAAGAAAGAAAGTCTTTGTGTTTTCCTCTCTCAGGCCGATTGACTGAGCTCCTCAAAATGTTCACACACACACACGCACATTTAGATATTGTTTTTCGAAAATGTAGTCATTTAGCAGGCACTCTTATCCAGAGCAACTTACAGTAGTGAGTGCATGCATTTTTTTATATTTTTTTTCTCGAACATACACACACCAACACAAGGAGACGTGGGAGTGGATCACTGTGAATGGGGAGTCAGATATCCAGCCCCTTGGGCTAGTGTGACAGAAGGCCGTCAACCAGCTGAGGGTGAAAGCACCTTAGTTCACCTTTCTGTAGACAATGCAACCACCAAGGCAAATGAAGACATTTGCCATAACCGCAGGCAACAGCGATTACGAAGTGTTGCCATTTTAATTACCCTCTTCGGAATAGATAGAAACGAAAAAACTCATACAAGCATCAGAGCTACATACATATGGCCAAATCCTAACTTGAGTTTACTAACTTGTGCATTGGGAGATCTTTGCGAAAATAATTAGTTGCCAGTCTGCACTTCTCATAGATCATAGGGACTGTTCCAAATGGCACCCTATTCGCTAGCCTTATGGGCCCCGGTCAAAAGTAGTGCAATACAGAATAGGGTGCCATATAGAAACAGCCACCGTATCAGGAAGTGATCACATTTCATAGGTAATGTTATTTCATTCAGCCAAGGGGGATCATGAGAAGACTGAGAAGAAAGGCATGGACACTCAGTCCTCTGTGCCAGGATTCAGGAACAGTGGGCAACAATGTAATGTGGGGTGAGAAACTGGCCAAACAATAGCTGTTGGTTCAATGATACTGTACACTCCTCTGATGGCCTCTTTCACTCTTATCTCTGTGACAAACAACAAGGAAGCCCTCTCTCTTGCTCCATTCCTCTGCTCCCTCATATCTCCTATCTGGTCTGGGGGGTACAAAACCCACCTTTTGAGCTTGTTTCTAAACATCCCACACCTATGTCTGTTGACCAGCATTCTCATATACCCAGGCTCCACTGATATAACCTCATGAAGAATATGTAATTACAGGACAGGGCCTAAGCCTGGCAGATGAATAGGGTGCTGTGCCACAATGCTCCCAGGAAGAAGCCTATATTCTGCAGAGGAAGCCATTATCAGATTTAGCCACCCCCCCCCCCTTATTTTCTTGTGTGTGTGGGCATCGGTGCAATCTTTTCTCTACCCCGAGCATTTGGCTCTCAGACGTGCCAGGTTACATTTTATTGTCTGGGTAGGTATAGGGGCTCTGGGCGGACACAATGGAAGTCAGGATGGGAGGAGGGATAGAGGGAGGAAAGGGGGAGAGAAGGTAAGATCTGTGGTGCGATGGGAGAGAATGTAAAAAGGGGAACCCAGTATTGGATCCAGTTCAGAGGGCGTGTGGTTAGTTACACTTGAGAGGCCCATCAAATATGGTGTCATCCGGCTGTTTCCTCATAATGTCTCAAGTCGTTGGATTATGATTTGAGTATATTTTTCAGTCGTTGGGTTTGGTCGGGATCGGAGTTCACTTTCTTCCAAGGACTCCTCGTGCTTTGTCTCAGTCGGAGGGGGATTGTAAAACTTTTGACTACGTCAAAAGGACTTTTTGCAATCTTACGCATGGTCAGACTTAACACACGCAACAGCGGGCCTACACCATTCTGACCAGACCTAGGTTCAAGAGTGTGTGCTTGAGTTAGCTTGAGTTTGCCCTTTTGTGACTAGTCCAATTGGTTCCACTGTGCCAGGTGAGCTCAATCACACACAGCTAAAGGTTTTGAACCCGGGTTTGATTCAGATACCTGATATAGGAAAACTTACAGAGGGGTCACATGGAATAAATTCTAGTCAACAGACAAGATTCCAGCCTAGTGAGGAGGTTCATTGCCCTTCGGTATATAAAGTGACAGGAAGGTTCTAATATCCACAGTTTTATCATATTACACAGATCTGCTACAAAGGAAACGGATCCGGTTATTCATGTGTAGCGCATGAATGTCATGTGGAAAGGCGTGGCTGATGACAGCTGATGCTCCTTATTACAATCGCTGAAGTTAAGTGGTATTACAGGGCTATCAGAACTGCCCTGTTGAGTGGCTTACAGTCTGGCAAACTGTGAATGCCTCTCCATTGTTACGAGAGAAGTTTTAAAGGTCACTCGGGTGGACGGAGAATAGAGCTAACTCCTGAAGGCTCCGTTTTGACTTGAGGGACAGAAGCTGTAAAGTGCTGTGAAGCGCTGGAAAGAGACAAAGAGTGAGAGAGTGAGAGTGAGAGAGAGAGAAAGAGAGAGAGAAATATGGTTGTAAATAACAAACCCACTCAGTTATGAACAAAGCTGAGCTGGTGCTGAGGGGGAGATCCATTGAGTTTGACTCACAGGTGTTATTCCACAGTGACTGTGTGTGTGTGTCTGTGTGTGTGTGTAGTGGAGGATATGGCAGCAGGCGAGAGAGAGAGAGAGAGACTCATACTCCGTAGCATTGCTTGACATGGGAGACAAGCCCAGAGGCATTAGCTCGCCTTGCAGTACACTCATTACTGCTTCCCTAAAATAAATCAGAGAATTATATCATTTTTCAGCAGCAGCACAGGTGCTACAAAGGAAGTGGTTTGAAGTGCTCAGTGGAGACGCCAATGCCGCCATAGGAGCAAACTCAAGAGGTACTTAGCATAAAGATAAATATATGATAGGCATTAGCCAAGCAGACACTACCCAGATAGAACATAATGTTCTGAAAACAATATGTTTCTTAGAGCTGGGTGAGAGCGTGGTTGTCCGATGGTTATTTTGCATATAACCTTCCCACAACTTTCACAACATATCATTGTGTGACTCCAAGTTTACTTCAACATGATTTTCATCTTATCAATACTTGCGCATAAAAGCATTTCCACCACAATTTATCGCACAAAACATTTTACAGACACAAAAATATTTTGTTTTTGTCAACATTTGGAAAGTTTTACCGACAAAGTTGCTGTTTCTATCAGGCCTGTAATTATTATTTTTTAAATCCAATGTACTTTAGTCACATAAAAATGTTGGATGCAAACCTGGTTACATTTTTTTTTAAAGATAATGGTAATATTTCATTCACTACAGAAATGTGTAGGCAGCTTAACTTGTAATGTCCTGTAGCTCAACTTACCCCATACTCAGGGTAAATTGTGCCAAGAGACCACTTTTTTTGGACAAGTTATGTTTTCAAAATTATAATGCTTAAATGAATTCTGATTATTTCCAGGGATACACAATATCTTGAAATATATGTAGATATCTTTGTTAGATAGAATGCTGTATTTTCCATAATGGAGTGATGCTGAATGTAAAAAATGTCTCCATTTACCCCCACTCTCCTCTACTTCAGCATAACGTTTCCTACAGGTTTCCTCATGGTTTATTTTCAAGTCATGTTCTCAAATTGTTCCTGAGAATGTGAAGAAACAACATTCTTCTGTGGGAATTTTAGAACTTCACTATAATGTTTACTACAGATTTTCCTCGTGCTTCTATTTAAAGTCATGTTCTCAAATTGTTCCAAGAAGTTTAAGAAACATTGTTCTTCGGTGGGAATTTCCGTACTTCAGCGTAACATTTCCTACAGGTTTCCTCATGGTTCCATTTAAAGGAATTTCCATGGGTTCTATCTGTACTTGGGAGTTCAAAAAGGGTGACCCCAAAATAAGCTAGCACTGTTATTAAAAGTCTTATTGGAACATTCAGTGAACGTTTTAAGGACGTTATTCAAAAACCTTAAAATAACATATAGTTTTCATTCTCTGTGCGTTAGCCTGTTCCTGCAGTCAAATAACCAAATCGCCTTCTAGTGGCCTCATGGGTGGAATGTTTTTCATAATTATTAAACAAGGTTTTTTTTAAATGCACAAAATCTGGTGTTTCTATGTCAAACGGTTGAGTTATATTTCAGTCTTCTGTGATGTATATAAAGTGTAATATTGGGATGAAAACTCAAAATGTAATACATTTCAACTCTGTATCTGACATGGTACAAGTAGATTTTTTTTAAGACTACCAGGAAACACTCTGTGTGACCCTGATTTAGCCCACTGCAGCAAAAAGTTCATAAAACCTCAGAGGAAAACTTTCAAGGAACCAGAGTAAAACGTTCTCAAAATCTCCCTGCAACCTAAAAATAAAAGCTCCCAAAACAGGCAAAATGTTCACTTCTGTTCTCAGAATGTTTAAAAACATTGTTTTACCGGTCAGGAAACGTATGTCTTCATGCCCACAATGAACATGAAACCAAAAACATACATTCCCACAACTTCCAAGGAACCAAATGGGCTAGCTGGGTATGGGATTGAATTACTGTGGGATCACAAGTGGTCTGTGAAAGGTCTATGAGTGGACAGAGAGCACGAGCATGTCTGAACAAGAGTCCCAAACGACTATATTAATCATAAGTCTAGCATAAATAGCACACACACACTCACTCGTGTGCACTTACACACACATGTGCGCACACACGCGACGCCAACACAATGACAGGTATACACAAACAGACACACACAGACAAACACAGCTGCTGCCTCCCGTCTCGTGTGTATGTATGTACAATGTGTGTGTGTGTGTGTTTGTGTGCGTGCATTTCATCCTGGGGTGTGTGTGACGGCAGCTGCTGGCCGGTGTTAGCGCCATACCGTCACGGCTGTGTTTATGTTCCCCGCCGTGGATTAGCACAACTCCGTGAATACTGAGACCACATCCCAGCCAATCACATATTCATAGGAAAATTCAATTTCTTCCACCACCGCGCTGGGATGATTTGGCCAGACACAGGGGTCTATCTCATCCAGTAAATTGTGTCTCGATTGGAAAAGCCGACAGAGGAACTATTTCACACAATGGGCCGAGAGTGCGGAAGAATATAGTCGGGGAGCTGGAGAAAAATAGTTAATATGAGATTTTCTAATAGTAAAGTATGGCTTCCCTAACCAATTTCACTTGTTATATACTTGCCCATTGTAAGAGGAAGCTCATTTTGACTGTCCATTCTCATAGATGCTGACAACAGTACAGTGTAGCGCAGCAATCGCCTTGCAATATCCCCCTTTTCCTCTCCTCCTCCCCAGGCATTTGAAATAGATATATTTTCCAGGAGAGGTTACCCCTCCCCCCCCCACCACACACACATCTGTAATTGGAAGCCACAGCCCCTCCCTCCACCCCATCTTCGGATAAGACCGTCTGCCAGACAGATAAGTGATCGTCATGACAATAATGGATAAAGCAACGTGAGACACCTTGTGCAGATGCTGGAACACTAATTGGAGCCAATCAACATCTCACACTGACGGAAGATAATCAGATAATATAATAAAGAACCACATAGTGCTTAGTTAATTTTTCTCCCCCCATTTCCCACCAAGTGGTGCTGCCATATAAATGGTGTTTAAGGTTGTTGTTTTTTTTATGGAGGAATTTCTTCTAACAAGGCAGGGTCAGGGGTCCCCGGGAACAGAGCCTTGTGGGAGTTCAGACGAGGGTCTTCCTGCTCCCCGAAGGCGAAGCTCTGCCCCAGGTATGCTACAGTTCGGGTTTTGATGACGGGGCGTAAAATGAGACAAGACCGATGGGATACCCATGGCTTCCCAGAGAGGGAAAAAAGAGAAACAGAGAGAGAGGGGATGGGGGGGTAAGATGTCGAAAGATTCCCAGAGAGAGAGAGAAGAAAAAAAAAGATTGAAGGAAGGGAGGGAGATACTAGATACAAGACTGTAGAGATATCCTGAGATTCCAGAGGGGGGAGAGAAACAGAGGGGAGAAACAGGCAGATATAATCCCTCTGTATGTGTGAAGATATGTGTGGAGATATCTCTCCCCATTCATATATAGCTAAAGGCCTTTCCGTAAACGGATCCTCTCCACTATCTCTGTCTGCATCATCAGGAATCAGCTATGATTAGTTACAATTGATAAAACTGCACCCACTGCATCTGTGGTACCAATTCTGTGGTGATAGTGCAGCCAAATGTTTGATTAAGATGCCGTCTAATAGAATGTCCGACCAAGACAAACATGCCATAGTTAAGTGAATAGAGAAACATGAAGAGACTCTGCGTTCAATCACCATGATGAGTGACATAACGAACTCAGTCCATGCTTTAACTGGTATGTGTGATTTCCCTCTCCCATTCAGTGCGTGCCAAAGTTGGCCCAAATGTGCCCGAGAGTGGACTTTCTCCATTCTCTCCACACTCACACATCCCGTGCCCCCCTAAAGATGCAGTGGGCATCCTCTCTCCTCCACCCGCCATTCAAACGGATGTTACTTCCCTTCCCCTTGTTTCTTCCCCTTCCCCGCTTTGTAGCAACTACTCTGTAAGGAGTGTTAATGAGAGTGAGGTCGTAGGAACTCGGATGGCCATTGTGACGGGTTTGGAGGAGACACAAGAAGCCCCCCCCGCCCCAGTGTGGCCAAAACAGAACACAAGGCAGTCGGGTAGAGGGAGAACAGCTGGCTGCAGAATGTGGGGGCTTCTGGGGATTCTCCTAGGCAACCGTGTTGGCGGCCATGTTGATGACCGGGTCCAGTAAGGGGATTTATTTGGGGCCTGTGACAGGGGGGAGGGGGGAGAGGCAATACACAGGCAATACACCTACACATTACACACAAACTCGTATTCACACACGCTCACTCAAAGTACTATAAAACCCTACTGTCGCACTCCCACACTCAAACATATAAACCGTTGCTATCAAACCGTCGTATAAAAGTACACACTACACTCGAATTTATACAACGGCAATCTTCACATACAGACCAGAGCAGCGGAGTGTGTGTGTGTGTGCACGTGTGTGCGCGTATGTGTGTGCCTGTGTATGTGTGTGCGTGGCAGATGGGGGATGAGGTTTATAAGGAAAAGGGGGAATGCTTTTACAGGCCTGTAACACACCAGATGGAATGTCCTCTTTCCATGGGCCACTGGAATGGGAAAAACACACACTGACACGCGCACATACTTACACACACACACGCTCTCTCTCTCTCTCTCTCTCTCTCTCTCTCTCTCTGTCTTTTTATAGAACTGTCACAGAGGGCCAAGGTGTTACGTTCCATGACTGGATGGATACCGTTTGGATAATCTAGTGTCAGCGTGTATTTACCACAGTGCTTGTACTCCCATCCATGTATGACAGAGGCCTTAGACTTAAGATGAGCAAAGAAAGAGTAACCACGGTTCCACCATGTTCCCAGATCAGGCAAATGAAATGGACATCATTCAAAAGCAGCTTTTTGCTTCCTTGACTGAAACCACCGTCGAAAGTCTTTGTTGGTTACATCTGTCGGCTTGGTGATGTCGTGCGGGAAGAGAAATGATCATGAAGAAAGGGAGAGTACACAAAGGAAAACCAGTTGGACCTGCTTGAATACAGACAAATAGAAAAACGAGCAAACACTCCTCAAGGCCTGCCTCTCCTAGCGTGGTTTACCTCCGTCCCAGCACACTGACAATCAATTGGGTTTTCCCATCGCAGCCAACGCGCGCCGGACAACGCATTTGCATACAAACAGCCTGCCCAAATACACACCGGGGAAGGTAGGGAGAGATGGACAGGGAGAGGAGGGTGTGTTTGAATCGCCACAAGAATAGTAAACAAACAAAAATTGGACAAACGGGATATTTTATTAGTTCCCACGAGGTCAAATGCTATTTCTAGGAGGGGTTAGGGTTAAGGTTAGAATTACATTAAGGGTTAGGGTTAGGAACTAGGGTTAGTTTTAGGGTTAGGAGCTAGGGTAATGTTTAGGGTTAGGGTTAAGGTTAGAATTACATTAAGGGTTAGGGTTAGGAACTAGGGTTAGTTTTAGGGTTAGGAGCTAGGGTAATGTTTATGGTTAGGGTTAAGGTTAGAATTACATTAAGGGTTAGGGTTAGGAACTAGGGTTAGTTTTAGGGTTAGGAGCTAGGGTAATGTTTAGGATTAGGGTTAAGGTTAGGTTTCTGGGTTAAGGTTAGGTTTTTGGGTTAGGGTAAGTGTAAGAGTACAGGTTAGGGTTAGGTTTAGGGTTAGGGTTAAGGTTAGGTTAGGTTTCTGGGTTAAGGTTAGGTTTTTGGGTTATGGTTAGGGTAAGTGTAAGAGTACAGGTTAGGGTTAGGTTTAGGGTTAGGGGTTAGGGAAAATAGGACTTAATGGGACTGAATTGTGTCCCCACAAGTTTAGCTTTACAAGACTGTGTGTTTGTGTGTGTGTGTCTGTGTGCGAATGCGTGCTAGCCTAGATAGTACATTCCTGCGAGTGTGTACATTTGTGTATTCCTGTGTGTGTTTTTGCTTGTCTCTCCCCTGATGCTGACAGCTTTGGATTGAACGTGGAGAATCTCATTAACTGTGTGATGCACTGCCTCTCTGTTTACCCCCGCATTATTCCGAGGAGAGACCCACTTCTCTCCCTCACCTCCTCTCCCGTCCCGCGCTCCCTTGGAAAAACAAAGTTTCAATTGCAATAGCCAGCTGTCCAGAGGAGTTTCAGGGATCAAATCACTCTCTACTCACCCCTGGGCCGTCGCGAACAGGACACCTGGGAAATGGATGGACCATAGGATCATAAACAACCTGGACAGGATGGAGGGGTATTTTAGAGATAACAAGCTGCTGACTGTCATGTAGTGATATTGGAGAGTCTAAAAGAGGTGCTATATGTAGATATGGGTTATTTCGTGACTGCTAGGCTAGACAGAGCAGCGCAAATAGGGATCGCTGAAAATCATAAATGATGCATATTGGAATCTATAGGTGCTGCTGATGTAAAGGTCACGGTATTATTTTACATTTCAATGTATGCACTGCAAAACCCTATAATGGAAACCTATCATGGAACACCTTATGGTAGGCTATATAATATTTCACAGTGACAGTCTGGTTATAACTAAAAGCATGGCATGGATTTCCTTGGATGCTGTGCAGAACATCTGGATTTAGCTACAGCCGATGTTTTGACAAGCCAGCGTTCAAAACAATAATTCAATTTGTTGCCGCTCTCCATTTTTCTTGCCGTCTCCCATGTCTTCATCTAATCACGTAGGCAACAGTTAGCGGGAAGGGGGAGAGAAATGAACGTAATAACTAACACTATGGACGCCCACCAAAGAATGTGGCGGCATTGTCGTGTTTGTGAGATCGTAGCGTCGGCCGTTTTCTTTTTCATGTAAAAACAGGGATCTATTTTTTGACAAGCGTGTTTGTCACACCGCCCAAGTAACATGAAGTTGAGATTTCAAAAAAAAAATTTTTTTTTTAAAGAGCCCACTGAGTCTCTTTCTCATTTTCTTTTCATTCTTCTCTCTCCAGCCTCCCCTTCCTCCGGTACATGGGTGCGCTAATTGCTATCAATGTGAGTCACAAATGGTTCACCTTTTCCCGGGAAAATTATTGCTGGCAAACGGCCGTCGGTCAACTCATGCATATTTTCCATCTGGGTGTGTGAGTGCTGGTTTGGCAAGGTAGCTGGGCACGTACGTCACCGTAGGAGAACTTGGGAGGCAGAACCGCGTTTTAACCACTTTTTTTTGTCGTTTTTCCCGAGTTAGGGTCTGGGCTCCTGGTCCTGGTTTCGACTGCTGCCAATAGAACCCATTAGGCCCAAGGGCAGGGCACAGAATATTTGGATAACTCAGACTGTTCCACCAATTGAGACTGACAAGTCCAATGAAAAAGGAAGGAGATGATAGGCCTAACAGTAGAAATGGTTTCTGTATAATACTGAAACAAACCAATAACAGGCGAGTAGATAGGCCTTATGTCAAATGGAGACTTCAATACTGACAAACGATCTGGTGAAGTGCAGGAGTGAGAAAGAGTGAGACAAACTGTGCAGTAACACCTGGTGAGACAGACAGGTAGAGTATAGAGTGCCTGGCCAGAATCCAATCTCCAATCTGTGGTGTTAGTGATGAGCAGATGAGAGGGAGGGAACCCCGCTGAGCCACTAAGGGATCTACCTCACTGTGCCGCTACATATCCCTTCCCCTCATATTAGATTTCTCACTACTGTACTAAAGCAGCAGTAGGGCATCCACACACATCCACATGCATGCACGTACGGACCGACAAATACACACGCACGTGGCACGCACGCACGCACACACACACACTCCAAATCCGAAGGCCTTTTCCATTGGTGAAAGAGTGTAGTTCTTGTGGCTGTATTATTAGCTGGAGTCAGAAGGAAACATGCAGGTCTAGAAAGGGGCAAGAGGCACGAGCGCACTCTGAGCGCTTCTCATGAACATCTCACATCCACTGGAAGACTCTTACAGAATTCCAGCCCTGTTGCCAAGGCAACCCCGGGAACTTTCGCTTTCCGGTTTCCAAGAGAGGCAACACAAACAACAACTTGATGAGTAGGAAGTAAAACAAGTCCCCATTTCCAGGAAGAAACTAACCACGTCTAGGACGCGAGCACTCGCTGTAAAGAACGTCAATCAAAGAAGGCAGGAAGTATGGAGGAGGAGGAGGAAAGCATAAGTGTCCATAGGGCCAAGGCTTGCCAAGTGGTTGTTTTTCCCCGTTGCCGGGACACACACACATCCCTAGAATAGTTTATTTAAGTCTGAATAGTTTTCAGCTCCCCAAGACGGGGATGTGTTCATTTGTGAGACTGCCAAATAGAGAGAGAAAAAGGAAAGAAAAAGGGAGAGAGAGCGAGAGAGCGAGAGAGAGAAAGAGGGGTACTGCCCCGAGCTAGAACGATAGGGCAGAGCCCAGGATGGAAGGGAATAACAGGAAGGAGACAGAGAGAGCGAGAGAAAGAAAGAAATCACGAAAGATTGGAATTTATCCACCTCGTCAGTAGCAACAGAACCTGGATAACAACCACATCACCCCAGGACTCTCCCTTATCTTATCAGCCCGCTGCTGCTGCCAGCCCGATCAGAACAATCTGTAAGGAGAACACATCTAAAAACACGACCTAATTAGCTCTCTTCTCTAATCCTGCCTAGCCTAGTCTAGCCTAGCCTAGCCTAGCCTGCCTGGGTGGTTCCCCATGGGGTTGACCTGGAAGCCTCACCCTGCTAAAGTAAAGTAGCCTTGGGTGTTATGTATAGATGGTCTGTGCCAAATAGTGTACCAACTCAAATAGTGTACCAAGCAAAATAGTGTACCAAGCCAAATTGTGAACCAACCCACAGTAATGAGACAATAACTTTGCATCAGACATTGTAAGGTGCATCATTCAGATCAAGCGATAGGTGATAGCATCAATTTAACAGTAAGTAAGTAAGGGGTGGCAGGGTAGCCTAGTGGTTAGAGCGTTGGACTAGTAACCGAGCTGACAAGGTACAAATCTGTCGTTCTGCCCCTGAACGGGCAGTTAATCCACTGTTCCTAGGCCGTCATTGAAAGTAAGAATTTGTTCTTAACTGACTTGCCTAGTTAAATAAAGGTATAAAAAAATAATAATAAGTAGTTACTAGTTAATACATGCATTAAGTCTAAATCTATGTTCTAATTATAAAACATTGCAGCCATTGCCTTATGCTGCCCTGTCATTGTGAGAAAATCAGTGACAGAAACATTGGGAGGGAGGCACTCTAAGCCACGGGCCAGCAGACATCTTTGGAGGCAGAACCAGTCATTCTGATTTCCCTGGCAAAGACCTTGTCTCCATGTCTCCTGGGGGACCCATGATTAATGTCAACTGTACACGCACACACACACACACACACACACACACACACACACACACACACACACACTAGATCAGCCCTAAAACTTCCAGACCTAGCATTCACTTAGCCTGGTTGGAGAAAAGTGCGCAGAGGATGGATCGAGAGAGATGACAAAAACGATTTGGAGGACTCACTTCACATGTACAAACAATTTCCAACCCGAAGACTAGTGGAACCAAATGAACTGTCTGTTTAGTATGTGAAGCGTGAACAAATGTCTTTTGCATTAAGTCAGCACCTCAGCTTACGACCAGATCCAGGAAGTGGTGGTAGGAGGGAGAAAAAATATGTTATGTATGCAAATTGCAATCAAGCACCTTCTCATAAAACGTGCTTTTCAATTCTCAATCTAAATGCACAAAACATCATGTTTATATTACATGTTTGCTGCAGGGGATAAACCCCTGACATGATTGGCTGAAATGATCCCTGCAATCTCCCGCCAGCATCTGGCAGCTCGGCAGGATAGCATTGGCGTGGTAACAAGGGGGGTTAGGGGTGAGGACAGGGGTGAAGAGGTAAGGAGGTGATAAGAAGAAGAGGAAGATTATGTTTGATGGTGATGATGATGATGGCGATAAAAAGTATCAAGATGATGAAGAAAGACCACAAGGAGGCACACCAGAGGAGGCTCATGAGAGGAGAAATAGGATGATGGGCTCATTGGAATTGCTGGAATGGAACAGAGTCAAACATGTGGTTTCAGTATGTTTGATGTGTTTGATACCGTTCCATTAATTCAATTGCAGCCATTACAATGAGCCCGTCCTCCTTTTTCTCCTCCCATGAGCCTCCTCTGGTGTGCCTCCTTGTGGTCTTTCTTCATCATCTTGAAACTTTTCATCATCACCATCACTATTACCTTCCACACACACACACTCTTTTAACACAACAGTGCAAGGGTGTGCAGTCATTGGAAAAAAACAAGAAGCACACAGGGGTGTGTGTGTTTACCTGGGTCAAAAACTCACTCTTCAGGGAGGACCAAAATATCGGAGAGTGTGTGCTTATGATTGATCTCTCTCTCTCTCTCTCATTCCCTTTCTAAAACTCTCACTTTGCAATCATCCATCATCCAATCTCTCTCTCGCTCTTTCTCGCTCTCCCTCTCTCTCTCTCTACCCCTTTCACTCCCCCTCATGTCTATCTCCTTCACAGAGTAGAGGCCCTGGATACTACAGAACACTTGCTAAATGCTGAGCTCAACGCCATCGAAAGATGAGTACAGAAATAGAGAGAAGCCGACTTCTCAGAGCCCTGGAGCTAGTCAACAAAGCCCAGAAGAAAGGGGAGAAAGAGAGAGAGAGAGAGTGAGAGAGTGCATAGGGAAGCACAAAGAAGGCTCTTTCAACAGTGGAAGCAAACTCTCTGTTCGGAATGCTGGTATCAAGTTATGGGGCTTGGTGCCCGACCGTTCCTAGAATGTCTTCCGGAACTGACAACAAGGGGTTCTGGAATTAATTACCGTTCTTGGGGACATGTAAGGGAGTGTTCCTCCGGCTCCGGTCGGACTGTGTGCGGTCCAAACACGACCATGCCCTCATTACACCACATGTCGACCCGGACTCCCTGCTGAACAGAGTCTTGTTGGTTCAACCGAGCGTTTGAACCCGGTCTCCTTAACTTAATGACAAGGAAAATGTGTGTGCATGCGTGTGCGTGTGTGCATGCGTGTGTTTGTGGGTGCGTGCGTGTGCGTGTGTGTGTGTGTGTGTGGGGGGGTGCGCGCGTGCGTTTGTGTGTGTGCGTGCGTGCGTGCACGTCCGTGTGTGTGTGTCTTGAGCATCATTATGAAGAAAGGTTCATGTCTACATTACCATTATGGCAATGTGCATGACCCTTCAGTACACTGGCAATGTTTGTCTAGTTGTGTAATAAATATGTAATAATAGGGGGTAAAGGGCAATGTGCCATTGTGTACACACAATTAAAAGGTCAAATTCTAATTGTGCAGTCCCATAGAGTCTGACCTCCAGATACACACCAGGCATGATGCATCTTGGGATACATTTATTGACAATGACAACCGTCTGTATCCTTTGTCTGGCCACAGCCACCTCTGAAGGCCCTATAGACTGTATTAAACCAGACTGGCTGGCTGGGCTATACATTATGTACATAGCTAATTCCACACCCTGAAAGAGACTTATACTCACCACTCAGAGCGGTGTTAAAGAACTTGAGAGGCAAGGAAAGATTGTAACGGCAGATTTCCTCCTCTTCGTCTGAAGAGGAGGTGTAGCAGGGATCGGACCAAAACGCAGTGTGGTAAGTGTCCATATCGTTTATTATAAAACATAAACTGAACACTAAGAATTACAAAACAATAAATGTGAACATGAATGAAAACCAAACCGAAACAGTCCCGTGTGGTGACAGACACGAAAACAAACACCCACCAACCAACAGTGAAACCCAGGCTACCTAAATATGGTTCTCAATCAGGGACAACGATAAACAGCTGCCTCTGATTGAGAACCATATCAGGCCAAACACAGAAATAGAAAAAACATAGAAACACAAACATAGACTGCCCACCCCAACTCACGCCCTGACCATACTAAATAAAGACAAAACAAACAAAATAAAGGTCAGAACGTGACAAAGATGTACCGAATCCTATGGGTGTGGGCGTGTGTGTGTGCTAAGATGGGCAAAAATGACAAAATACAATTACAAAATGCAGATACAAAATCAGATGTATCAAAATGTATCAAAAATAAACAACAAAATACTTGTATTTTGTCATGTATTTCATTAAAATACATGTGTTTTGTGTATTAAAATACAAAATGTAATTAGTAGCCGGCCCTAACAGCAACAACATTCTCAGTGACGGTTACACATTTTTCTTTACTTGCTATGACTGTGATAGGTTGTTGTTTAACTACCTTAGTTGAGCAAGTCACTCTGGGTGAGCATGTCTGCTAAATGACCAAAATGTTTATGTATATGTAAAAATGAACACAACAAAATGAACTGCACAGCACACTGTGTATTGTTTTGGGGTGGAGCTCATTAGAATAATACTCAGCATGCTTTGTATTTGTTCATTTTTACATTTACATTTATATTTAGTTCATTTAGTAGACACTTTTATCACACCATAGTGCTATCAGAATTCTGCTGGGTGAAAGGGGGGGGACACAAAATGTGAACCGCTTAATTTTGTTTTATATAGAAAAGTATTTTGTATTTGGAAAATACTCATTATAGTATTTGGACAACACAAAATACATTGGAGGGTAGTTCAGCCCAGTGTAATTCAAATGACAAAATACAAAGAAGTAATTCAAATAAGAATCTCAAATACTTCCCATCCATTGTGCGTGTGTGCGTGTGTGCGTGTGTGCGTGCGTGTGTGCGTTTGTGCGTGTGTGCGTGCGTGTGTGTGAATAAAATGCACATGTGCCAGCAGCATCTCTAGCAACCAATTCGTAGAAGACAGCGCTCTCTCAACCTCCCCTCTAACCCTCCCCTCTCCCTTTCTTCCCTGCCTCACTGTCTTGCTCTACATTTCCATCTTGTTCAACCTCCCGAATCCGCCCTTTTCCATTTCTCTCTGTTCAAATGATGTTCCACCATCAGTGAAAGCCGCCCACCACTCTCTTTCTCTCTAAACAGGACATCCTCCTCCCACCACCTCCCTATCAAACACAGGCATCATCGATCTCCAACAGCGACAGCGTATGCACAGAGAGAGAGAGAGAGAGAGAGAGAGAGAGAGAGAGAGAGAGAGAGAGAGAGAGAGAGAGAGAGAGAGAGAGAGAGAGAGTGATTTTCTCCTCTGAGTGGCACTTGATCAATCAAGGCTTCTCAGAGAAATAACAGCCCTCCTCTTGTCATTGTCATAAGTGAGTGAGCCGGGCACAGCACGTGCGATTGTAATAACAGCACAGAGAAGACACATAGAAGAGGGCATAAGTGCTTTCATCAAGCCAAATAATAATCACTTTAAAGACATAGAGACAGGTAGAGTGGGTTTTTAAATGGGTTACTATACTAACAAAGAACACCCACCTTGGACTCTTCTATCTTATATTGGCTCGGAGCAAAAAAACATCTTCTGTCCATGTTTGCTCCATCATTTCCCCCTTAAGAAAGCATAGATTCAGAAGTGGCTGTATTCTTCAGGGATTCCAAATCATGATGCCCCCAATAGCCCTTTACACACACAAATTCGGAGTTTCCCTCGAATCCATCCATCCAAATTTCTCAAATAGAGGGAGGTAGGGGGGTTGAAATTCATTTTTTATACCTATCAATCTGTGCTGGGGGCGTAAATGTCAGACCTGGTGATATTGAATGGCAGCATTTGTCTTATTTTATTAGCCTGCGTTATATAAGGGGAGACCTCCTTACAGTCGACCTTTCAAAGTAGGACATTGCCAAGTTCATTTAGGATAACTCAAACATGTCCTCCTAGGCCGTCAGTGTACGTTTGACTGACTGACAGATTCAAACTTGGCTCAGTATTGAATCAGTGCATATTGACGTAGAGAAGTTCTTCAGGAATACAAATCCCTCTTTTTTAAGACAAAATTGTGTGTTCTTAACCTACACACTCAGGTTTTTTTTTTATAGATATCAATCAAATTCAATGCCAAGTCAAAATGTGATTTCAATCTTATAGACCCTAGCATGTTGCTGTTTGCGGCTTTAAAATAACTGCTACCGAGTAGACGTCTATTTCAAGGCATGTTCGAGAGCCGTCTTGATTGTGTTTGCAGGAGTGGGCAATTTCTGTCTTGACAATAGCATGGTATTGAAGAGATGTCTCCGGTAGACACTGCCAGGTCCCGGACAGCTGACAATAGGCTACCCAGTCACAAAGCCCACTCTTATGTTGTTTACATTGGCCTGCTCTGACTTGACCTCGGCCTTGCGAGGCTCAAAATATACAGTTACAGATGTCAATTCATCACATGTCAATGAATCTAGGTTATAAACCTCTTCATTGCTGGGACAAATGCCGTGAATACACTGAAACATTCGAGGTTGACAGGCTACTAATACATATTATTTACACACTTTCGTATCATATATGACAATGTCAGGCAACAACACTGATCTAGTGGCACCGAGTGGGACAGAAAAACCAGCCTCCAGTGTGCGCGCCGTTCAAACAGGCTGTCATGATAATGTGCAGCCAAACAAAAGACAGGCGCATTTCTCCGCACATAATCATGCCCTCTCTATCACCAGTCGGAGCAGGACACACAATAGGAAAATAAGCTGTTGTAAACATATACCATATGCCTATCCTTTTAGAGGCGCACTCGAATAATATTTTTTTTCTACATTGATTCAATGCCATGCGCAATGTTATGACGGAAAATAATTTACGCATGTATAGCTACTGCATTGAGAATAACTTGTGTCCGTTGGAATGGGGTGCCTTGGTGACTGGTGGGTTGTGTAGGCTATAAGCAGGGAACCCGACATATCGCGACTGAGTGGAACCGGGACGGGACCGGTACTTACGCTGCTGTTCTCTCCAGTCCAGTGCACCATCGCCTGGTTGTGAGTAGCATCCCCTTTGAGCACGAACGAGCTGCTGAGCAGGGACACTTTCTCTTGGGATAGTGCTCTCCTGAAGCGCGGGGATCCCACGTCGCCCGCGTCCCCATCATTTTCACCCAAGCCCGGTCCGAACACTCCGTCAACCCCGTCTATGCCTACAGCGCCGCGGCTGTCAAGCAGACGATCCCCGTCGCTCCGGTGTAAAACGCCGCTGTCACATAGCACGGGTCTCATCAATGACATCCAGGCGATAACCACGGCCAAGCACAGGTGCGCTGAAACGATTCCTTTCGGACGCAGAGATACCATGCTTCGCGCCATTAGGCCTATAGCGCTCATACCGCGGATACTGACAGAGACTGCGATGTGAGTGGAAGATAGATAGCTATACTGTCAGCGGAGAGAGAGGGATGGAAGGAGGGAAGCTGGGAGAGAGGGAGTGGAATTGGAGCGAGGGCAGACACTGGTAACAACGTGGTCGTCAATGTGTGCCAACTAGAGGACGCGCGCCGTGCACATAGCATGGGCGCCATCTGGTGACGCATCTCGTACTGCAAAAACATTGCTCTTTCTACGAGACTAAATTATTTGACTTGATCACTTCCCACGAGATTATATAGGCCTACTGTCCTCGAAGATGGTGGATAAAAGACGATAGTTCACTCAGGCCGTTTACCATTAAAAAAAGATTGAAGTTCCGTTCTGCTTAATGGGTGGCTATCCCATTGGTGTGATAGCAGTTGGGTCTGGTCCTCTTTCCCAACTGCGATGTAACTTAAACATTACGATGATCATAGCAGATGCATCGTTATTTACGAGCCAATCTATTCCGTGTTTTCCAAACAAGCATGTAGAATGAAACTGTAAATGTGCTTCTACACCTGCATTGCTTGCTGTTTGGGGTTTTAGGCTGGGTTTCTGTACAGCACTTTGAGATATCAGCTGATGTACGAAGGGCTATATAAATAAATTTGATTTGATTTGATTTAAATGCCACAGCCAAGAGCGTCGTTGGGGCCGTGTTCGGTTTTTCACGCGATCATGTTGGGCTAGCTGTCCAATTCCCAGGTGCTGAAATCGATGCCACTTGCGTCATAAGCAAAATCGACTAATAGCCCATATTTAATGTTAAACGTAAACTAGGCCTATACATTTCGCAGAATAGTTTTTATGAACGAAAATACATAACACCATAATTCATTCATTTCAAGATTTGAACCCCCAGCGTCTTCTTACTTCCACAGTGCTTTAACACAAAGCACCAACATATATCAGTCTCAGTTTCCTTTTATACAGTAACTGACCCTACTCTACTGCACACACATTGTTCTTTTTAAATCCGAGTATCCCGGGGAAGGATACCCCCTTCACTGTGAGTCTGCAACGGGCTCCGTGGTAATATGCACATCATATAGTCTACAACAACAGACTGCGCTGCCTGCGCCAGTTATGTTGGAGAGCAACAATCCATTGAATAGCAGCCATGCTTTATTATTGTTGTTTTGCTATCCTCTGACAATGGATTGGTGTTTATAGTGTTCCAGGGGTTTCCAAGTTGTCCGTCTGGACTCATAGACTAAATGTAATATAGTAAACATCAAACAATCAATACTTTTTTTTAGCTACTTTCCAACTACGTAGCATGTTGTCTAACCCTTCCCCTAACCCTAACCTTAACCATTTTAGCTAACCCTTCCCCTAACCCTAACCTTAACCCGTTTAGCTAACCCTTCTCCTAAAGTTAAATCAAATCAAATGTTATTGGTCACATACACGTATTTAGTAGATGTTATTGCGGGTGATCCGAAATGCTTGTGCTCCTAGCTCCAACAGTGCAGTAGTATCTAACCATTTAACCTATCTAACGCTTTAACCTAACTCCTAAGCACCTAGACTTCAGCTTAACCCTAACCCCTAACCCCTTTTCAGATAATGGCTCCGGAGGGGATGGCTGCTATTTTATGGGCTCCTAACCAACTGTGCTATTTTGTTTGTTTTTTTCGCATTGTTTGTAGCTTAGTTTGTACATAAAGTTGCTGCTGGCATCTGTTATGGCCGAAAAGAGCTTCTGGACATCAGAACAGCAAATACTCACCTCGAACTGGACAAAGATTTTTTTCTTTAATGACTCCAACCCAAAGGATATACTGCATTCCAGAGACCAGGCCCAAATCCCCGTCATTCGCGTGAAGAAAAGACGGAGGTACAGAGGGAGAAGGTTGCGGGTTTTTGTGAGGATTCAGAAGCAAGGCAGTAAAGGGCCACTACCATCGGTTCTATTGGCCAAAGTGCAATCACTGGAAAACAAACTCGATGATCTATGGTCGAGACTATGCTACCAACGGGACATTAAAAACTGTAATACCTTATCTTTCACAGAGTCGGGGCTGAACGATGACCTGGATAATAGAGCTGGCTGGGTTTTCCGTGCATCGGCAGGACAGAGCAACTACGTCTGGTAAGATGAGAGGCGGGGGTGTGTGTCTATTTGTCAATAACTGCTGGTGCGCAAAGTCTAATATTAAATAAGTCTCAAGGTATTGCTCATCTGAGGAAGAGTACCTCATGACAAGCTGTAGACCATACTA
Organism: Oncorhynchus tshawytscha; assembly: GCF_018296145.1. Lineage (NCBI taxonomy): Eukaryota > Metazoa > Chordata > Actinopteri > Salmoniformes > Salmonidae > Oncorhynchus > Oncorhynchus tshawytscha. The sequence continues at coordinate 30,853,793 of NC_056438.1, forward strand.
TCTACAAAGAGAGTTCTCATCTATATTATTTGTAGCCGTCTATTTACCAGCACAAATCAATGCTGGTACCAATACCTCACTCAACGAGCTGTCCTGTTTGGTCTAGGGGCGTGCCCAGAGTAAACTGCCTCCTACTCAGTCCCAGATGCTAATATATGCATATTATTATTATTATTGGATAGTTTCTAAAACTGTTTGAATGGATGTCTGTGAGTATAACAGAACTCATATGGCAGGCAAAAACTTGAGAAAAAATCCAAACAGGAAGTGGGAAATCTGAGGTTTGTAGTTTTTGAACTCAGCCCCTATCGAATACACAGTGGGATATTGGTTATGTTGCACTTCCTAAGGCTTCCACTAGATGTCAACCGTCTTTAGAGCGTTGTTTGATGCTTCCAATATGAAGGGGGGCTGAATGAGAGGGGAATGAGTCAGAGGTCTGCCAGCAGTCACACACTGGTCACGCGCATTTCACATGAGAGGTAGCTCTCGTTCCATTGCTTTTCTACAGACAATGGAATTCTCCGGTTGGAACAGTATTGAACATTTATGATAGAAACATCCTAAAGATTGATTCTATACATAGTTTGATATGTTTCTATGACCAGTAATATAACTTTTGGGAATTTTCGTCCGACCTTTCCGCTGGAAGTTGCATGCACGTTTTGATTTGTTTACCAAACGCCCTAACAAGAGGAGGTATATGGACATAAATTATGAACTTTATTGAACAAATCAAACATTTATTGTGGAACTGGGATTCCTGGGATTGCATTCTGATGAAGACCATCAAAGGGAAGTGAATATTTATAATGCTATTTCTGACTATTGTTGACTGCGCAACATGGCAGATATTTCTTTTGGCTGGTGGTGATCTAACATAATCGTTTGTGGAGCTTTCGCTGGAAAGCATTTTTGAAATCAGAAACTGGCTGGATTAATGACAATGTTATCTTTAAAATGGTGCCTTATACTTGTATGTTTGAGAAATTTGATTTATGAGATTTCTGCTGATTTGTATTTGGCGCCCTGCAATTTCATTGGCTGTTGGCGAGGCGGAACCCCGTTCCCAGACATGATAAGGCCACAAGAAAACAAGGAAATGCTCATCCAGAAGCGGTGTTCTTAGTGGCCGGAGACTTTAATGCAGGAAAATGTTTTACCTAATTTCTACCAGCATGTCACATGTGCAACAAGAGGAAAACAATCTCTAGACCACCATTACTCCACACACAGAGACACATACAAAGCTTTCCCTCGAGTTCCTTGGTGTCCACATCACCAACATGGTCCAAACACATGGGTCCCCAGATCCTCAAACAACTGCACCATCGAGAGCATCCTGATCTGTTCAGCATCCGACCGCAAGGCGCTACAGAGGGTAGTGCATATGGCCCAATACATCACTGGGGTCAAGCTTCCTGCCATCCAGGATCTATATACTAAACAGAAGGCCCAAAAAATTGACAAAGACTCCAGTCACCCAAATCATAGACTGTTCTCTCTGCCACCACATGGAAAATGGTTCCCGGAGCGCCAAGTCTTGGTCCAAAAGGCTCCTTAACATCTTCTAACCCCAAGCTATAAGGCTGCTGAACAATTAATCAAATGTTCACCCGTACTATTCACATTGACCCCGCCCCCCCCTTTGTTTTTACACTGCTGCTACTCACTAATTTTATTGTGTTCGTTTTTATTCTATTTTTTACTTCAACTTATTTTGTCAACATTTTAACTCTATTTCTTAAACTGCATTGTTGGTTAAGTGCTTGTAAGTAAGCATTTCACGGTAAGGTCTACACATGTTGTATTCGGCGCATGTGACAAATAACATTTGATTTGATAACCCTAACCCCGAGTCTAGCTAATGTTAACCACCTAGCCACTTAGCTAGAAATCGTAACATATCAAACATATAACAAATTTGTAACATATAGTACGTTATGCAAATTTGTAGCGTATTGTACGTTTTGCAAATTTATAACATATAATACAAATTGTAATTCATATAATATCTTACAAAGGGGTGATGGATATACAAAAATTAATACATACCATACCATACAAAACGTAACATATCATACTAAATGGAGTGTCTCGGGTTTACGTACAGAAAAATACGAAATGCTCAGGTTAAAGATCAGCTGTATATAAAACTAAGCTTGACACAATGATATAAATGCATATTTAACATTTACATAAGAACAAAAAAAGGACAGCAGGGTGAATGAATAGCCATTTCTATCTGGAGGTTTCTGTAACATTGCTTGGCTATTGTGTGAAGAACATGTAGAATATGCTTTTGGGAGTACAGACTGTACATCACATTTCTATCTGCACGGTTCAGAATGATGTACCTGAGTAATGCCAAACATTTTCTATTGTAGCGTCTGGGCTAGCATGGGCAGCGCTATTGAGGTTATCTACATTTTAGAATAGTACCTTTTCTTCTTCTTCACTGGCTAACTTTGCATCCCAACTAATTGGAATCCCCACCCAAGTGACTACTTTAAAATGGTGAAAGCCCTCAATGGCAACGTCCATACTAAAAATGGGTTATATCCTCTATCTATCTCAGTGGCAACAGGCACAACTTCGATATAAAGCCGTTTTTTTCGAAGTTGCCAAAATGACACATGCGTCCACTTATATTAGCGCACTTGTAGCAACATAACCAGTATGAAACTTCTATTAGATCAAATAAACCTAACATAGCAAATTAGCAATTACATTTTTTGTTGACCAAATTTGACACTCTCTCATTGACCTCCATATAAAAATTCCTCACTTTGTGGGCTTATTTTCGTGGACAGATTTTGAACTGAGTAAAACCTCTCGCTTCACCTCTTCCTCTTTGGTAAGCACCTGGTCGCTAGCCTGGCCAGCATAATAATGTCTGCAATGGACCAAATGAAATTGCATCAAACCATGTGTTTGATGTATTTGATACAATTCCACCATTCCGCTCCAGCCATTACCACAAGCCCATCCTCCCCAATTAAGATGCCACCAACCTCCTTTGTTCCACATAGATCCAGTTATAAAGCACTGTACTTAACCCTTGGTTAAAATACTGTAAACCCACAACTAACAACACTGTAGAATCCCTGTACATGTAGATATGGAAAAGGTCATCTCTGTAAAATATTGATGACTGCCAGGTAGCCCTTGTCCTCCAATTTGTCTGTGGGCTAGTTTATTTTTATTGGTTTAGAATAAATGGCGAACCACAGGCTATTTACCGTTCATGGATCAGCCGTTTTAGGTGTCGCGTGACGTCTACGAGGAGCTGGAGGAGTTTGAATATTTGATGGAGTTGGACCTACTGCAGGGGGAGGGATGGAGGAGAGGAGGGGACAGGAGGAGGGGTGTGAGAGGAGTCCTTACACCCGAAGTCCTCGTATCCATTTTTTGTGTTATCAATGGGTCTTTCTCTATTTTTGTCATGCATTCTCTCTTTAGTGTTCTTTTCAGATTTTCTTTAACCTATATTTGTCCCTGCCTAGCCATTTAACTTTCCATCTACCCCTTATCTTTCCCTCTCCCCGTCTCTGTTTGTTTTTCTCATGCAAGAGAATACCACACACACAACACACACGGCATTGGGAGCACAGTGGGACATTACAGATGATGATGACCAACTGGGCACAGATGTAAATTGAACATAAATTCCACTTTGGTTCAATGTAATTTCATTGAAATTACGTGGAAACAGCGTTGATTCAACCAGTGTGCGCCCAGTGGGGTGTGTGGTGTGTGTGTGTATCTCTGTTGACCTCTGTTGTCAGCATCCTTGCCTCAAATTGCTGCTCCTAAACTGGGGCTAAAATGTAAATATTTGATACTGCTATAATTCGCTGTATACAAGAGCAGCAGGGGGAGGAAAATACCAACTGGGCTGGTATGAATACAAATTCTGGGATACATGCATTGGGTTTTACAATAGGGCTGTCGTTATCGTTCTAATAAGTGAAAATGAAAAAGAAGTACGCTGCTGCCTGGTGAAGATTTTAATGCTGAAATATATGTTGTTGTTTTTATTCATAAACACTTCATTGAACTCCCAGAGTGCCTGAATAGGCCTTACCTACCTCTTTCACATGAATCAAAATAACATCCATCTTACCAAGACAGTTCATGGAACAAGTGCTCCCATTTAACGCAGCATGTAGCGCCACGTTAGCTTGGTGCTTTTCTCAGTGGAGAGATGGGCCAGGGCCTGTATTCATTAAGCACCTCGGAGTAGGAGTGCTGATTTAGAATCAGTTTTACCTTTCAGATCATACTGAATAAGATTGCATGGACAGGTGGGACCTGATCCTAGATCAGCAGTCCTACTCTGAGATGCTTGTTGAACACGGGCCTAGGGTTTCATGTTGGCAGCGGTGTGTGTTAATGTGATACAAGACCTCGGCATTCACCCCTAACTCTCGTCACTGACTATAGACTCACACACTACATCGTCACAGTCAACCATCCCATGGCGTGTTGAAATATTTACAGAGTTTACTTCACCAAAAGGTTATGCTATTGAACTTGGAGTGTGAGCACGTACTACAGTGTCACTGACTATCGCCATTGGTGTCTGTATGTCAATTTTTTTTTTTTTAGCTTGACACAATTACCCAATTGAATACACCATAAATACTGTAGATTGGAATGCTGGTCTGGGTTGCTAGTCTGTTTGAGATTTTGCCAACTCCTTTTTCATTGCCATGCCAAACAGTTTGGATGCAAGCTTTCTGAGTGTTAGGTCATTTAAACCTTGTATTGGATTTGAGGTTTAAATTGGTCATTTCCACTTAGATATGTCAGACTTGATTTTGTGTATCAACGCCTACAAATGAAATGCCCATTAATTATAATCCACAGAGTGTAATAATTTCCTGTTGCTGCAGGATTATTTTCCTGCTGTAGCAAACTATATCGAATTAAGATCCTACATCTGTGTTTCTTCTGATCCTATGTGTGTATGATACTTAACTGTATAAAGTATGTATTTCATTGATGGCCTGTTCAATACTAAAACCAAGAAACCAAATTTACATTGAAGTCAGCGCATACACGGCCAATATCACGTCATGTAAAATTAAAATATAATAATAATAATAATAATAATAATAATAATAATATTATAATGACATTAGCAGGTGCTTTTATCCAAAGTGACTTACAGTAATGCGTGCATACATTTTCACGTATGGATGGTCCCAGGAATTGAATCCACTATCCTTCTTTTGCAAGTGCCATGCTATACCAACTGACCTACGGAGGACAAGATCTTCAACCCTGGAATGTCACCATATAATACTTCAGTGATAACATAGTCATACATTCCCATTTCCTAGCATGACCCATACACCCTTATTGGGTGCTAATAGTATTTCAAACACATTTTAATGGGATGTTCCAGTGAAGTAGTGAGGCTGACAGCGATTGACCCCGTGTAACCTGAGGAGTAATTACCTCAGTAGGCTAGTCTAAAACCAATCACCCCCTCACCCTCCCCTTCCCGATGCTCACTGGATCTCATCTACGCCGTGCGGCGGGTGTCTCATCAAGGGCTTCAATCTTCCATTAAGCAGCACACACTCGTTCTGTGTGGTGGGTCGTCTGTGTGTGTGCGTGTGTGTGTGTATCCCTGTGAGGACCGTAACCGTCCATTAAGTGGTGGGTCGTTCTCCCCCGGCCTCCCTCATTGGGGCTCCACGCCACCACTGTCACGCTCTGTCGTCTGAGATTAAACACCACTAGCCTGATAACTAACCCCCCCGCCCCACACCACACACACACACACACACACACACACAACCACCCGTAGACCCAGTCATAGGAATTAATATGTCTGCTTAAGACGCAGGGTGTCTGCTTAGTGTCGTCTGTGGATATAATGTAGATGTGCTGGATGTGGATATAAAGTACTTGGTATCACGTTTTAGGAAAGACCCATATGCAGACAGTGTCAAAGTAACAAAAGTTTATTAGGGGGCAGACAAAACGACAGGTCAAGGGCAGGCCAAAATGAACTGGCAACAGACAAACAGAGAACACAGGTATAAATACACTGGGGATCATGGGGAAGATGCGCGACACCTGGAGGTGGGTGGAGACAAGCACAAAGGCAGGTGAAACAGTTCAGGATGTGACAACTTGGGTATGCGAACAGTCACACACACCAAAAACACACTCTTTCTGACACACATCAAACTCTCTCCTACTTGACACACACACACACACACACACACACACACACACACACACACACACACACACACACACACACACCATAATAGGTGTACATGAGTGAAGGACCTTGGTAAGTGCTATGCTCACCCTGGGCATACAAAAGACCTGAGAGACATACAGTGAATAAAGAAAAAAGTGCACCTAAGGCCCTTGAGCTACTTTTGGCATGTTCCCTGTAGCTGTAAAAGCACTGACTGGAAAGCATTAGTAGCCTCTGCTTCACACAAAGCAACCATTTAACTGCAACTAAGAATGTGAATATAGTCAACAGCATTATCTAACAGTCAGTTACAATAGCATGTCAATTAACCTTCTCAGGAGCTAAGAAAACCCACACTACACAATATGATGGATACGTCTCATAACCATGTTTGAAAAGGAGAGGACCTTCCACACCATTCAGTACATGGATCATTCACAATGTCTCAGCACTGTATGGGCATCATCTAGAGTAGGTATTTCCAAACTGGGGTACGCATACTGCCGTCGGGGGTATGCCAAATAAAAAGGTGATTCACATTTTAAATTTAATATATATATACATTTTTCACATTTTCAAACAGTCCATTTATATTTTCCAACTGAGCTATACATTTGGTTTTTTTCTCGCCTGAGTAGCCTTGTTCCACTGCCAAAAATAAAATTCAACCTTCTAATGTTCAGCGAAATAACAGCACAATGTCAAATACAGGTAGCCTAGTCAAATGAACATCCAATCACATTAACCGTTACTCTCTCGTGGGAATTCCACTAACGGTCCGTATGTAGCCGTATCTAATGCTCACGTTGGCATCTGTACTGTTGGCACAAAAGCCATGACAGGGAGACATAGTGGAGTGGTAAGGTGCGTGCAAGCAGATGCTCTCGACCCCACTTGGGTACACTGCAGCATCCACCGAGAGGCTCTTGCTGCCAAGGGAATGCCTGACAGCTTGAAAGACGTTTTGGACACTACAGTGAAAATGATTAACTTTGTTAAAGCAAGGCCCCTGAACTCTCGTGTATTTTCGTCACTTTGCAATGATATGGACAGTGACCACGTAACACTTTTACAACATACAGAAGAGCGCTGGTTATTAAGGGGCAAAGTATTGACACGTTTTTTTAAAAGTGAAAGACAAGCTTAAAGTTTTCCTTACTGTAATTTTCACTTGTCTGACTGCTTGCATGATGATGAGTTTCTCACACAACTGGCCTATCTGGGGTGATGTTTTTTCTTGCCTGAATGATCTCAATCTAGTATTACAGGGACTCTCCGCAACTATATTCAATGTGCGGAACAAAATTGAGGCTCTGATTAAGAAGTTGGAGCTCTTCTCTGTCTGCATTAACAAGGACAACAGACAGGTCTTTCCATTACCGTATGATTTGTTTTGTGTGCAAATAAACTCAAGCTTACGGGCAATGTCAAATGTGATATAGCGAAGCACCTGAGTGAGTTGGGTGCGCAATTACGCATGTACTTTACCGAAACAGATGACAGAAACAACTGGATTCATTATCTCTTTCATGCCCTGCCTCCAGTCCACTTACTGATATCTGAACAAGAGAGCCTCATCAAAATTGCAACAAGCGGTTCTGAGAAAAGTTTATCAGAGGCACTGCCAGATTTCTGGATTAGGCTGCACACAGAGTATCCTGCCTTGGCAAATCGCGCTGTTAAGACACTGATGCCCTTTGCAACTACATACCTATGTGAGAGTGGATTCTCAGCCCTCACTCACTAGCATGAAAACTAAATACAGGCACAAACTGTGTGTGGAAAATGATTTAAGACTGAGACTCTCTCCAATACAACCCAACTTTGCAGAGTTATGTGCATCCTTTCAAGCACACCCTTCTCATTAACCTGTGGTGAGTTATTCACAATTTTCAATGAACAAATAAGGTTTTATATGTAAGATGGTTAAATAAAGAGTACAATTATTGATTATTATTATATTATTATTTGTGCCCTGGTCCTATAAGAGCTCTTTGTCACTTCCCACGAGCCGGGTTGTGACAAACTCACACTCATTCTTATATTTAATAAATGTATCGTATAGTGTGTGTGTGGCAGGCTTACAATGATGGCAAAAAACAACATTTAAGAGTCTGCTGACCCTGGTGCTAGAGGGGGTACGCAGCTGGAGGTTGAATGTTTGAAGGGGTACAGGGCTATAAAAAGTTTGGGAACCACTGATCTAGAGCACTGGAATGCAAACACCGTATGTGTAGTTGTCACAGCTGTCGTAAGAACAGGAACAAGGTGCAGCGGATGTTGAGTTCCACGTATTTAATTCAAAGAGAAACTTAAACAAAACTAAATATATCAATAAACGAACAACTAAACGTGACTATGTGGTGCACATGCACAAACACAAAACAATATCCCACAAACACAGGTGTGAAAAATAGCTACTTAAATATGATCCCCAATTAGAGACAACGATTACCAGCTGCCTCTAATTGGGAATCATACAAAACACCAATATAGAAAATATAAACTAGAACACAACATAGAAATTATAAACTAGAATACCCCCTAGTCACGCCCTGACCAACTACACCATAGAGAAACAAGGGCTCTCTAAATTCAGGGCGTGACAATAGTAATAACACAATGGAAATTTAGAGAGTTATAGCTGGAGTAGGGATGGTCAACTCCTATGCATCTATTCTCAAGTGGGATATTTTCCACATCTTCCCATCCAGAACTCCCACTCAATCCAGCTCTTCCCTAAGGATACTACCAACCTCCTGTTCGCTATAGGACACTCCCACTATCACACCCCTGGTGTTCTGTGCCGTTGGTCCACGACAAGTAGGAACACCATCATTCTCTAACGCCACTAATTGTGACAGATCTGTTTACACCCAGCTAGGCAAACAACATCTTAATCATAATCAAGGGAGAGGGGGGGGATTGGAGAGAGGGAGGGTGGATTTCATGCTTTTCTCTGTGCCTAGGGAGACTGGAGGAAATGACGCGATCACACTGACACATTTACCAGTGAATTAAGCCACAAAGTTATCCCACACACAAGGTTAGATGTAGGTCGCCTGATAAGAGCCAAAACTCCTGTGAGGATAAAATGCCAAGGATGTTTTCTTACCAACGAGATCAAGTGCATTGCTCAGAGACTAAATTATTGGGATGATGTGCTTGTGGTTGAGGTTGAGGGAGATAGGGGGGAAATGTGGTACTTTGAGAATGTCTAAAACTGATTAATGCACTTTGCAGTAAACACAATGCACAAGGTGAAAATGTTCTGTGTCTATGAGAGCCCGAGGGCCCAAAATGTGAATGAAAGCCAAATAATATAACACTTATGAAGGATTTAATGAGAGGGAATCCATCTTTATCCACACCACCGGGGAGTTTCAGAGACGGATTAACATTTAATGGTGCCGCAGCTCGGAAAGCAAAACAAAACTCTTACGGTCCCAAATGGAGACGGAAAAGGCATCTTTCCCTTACAAACATACACTGCAGTGGGACAATATTCCCAGCTCACACGCACATGCAGACACACATTGATGAGCTCTGAAGATAGCAGTGAGGACAGATGCCTCTCTCCAGTGGTGTTTTTACCATGTAAATCTTGATGGGGCAAAAAATAAATAAACTGGGATGCATGCCAGCAAAGCTGCAACACAAAAAAACACTAAACAATACATGAATTGCACTATAACGGTGACAAACGGTGCCAACAAACTTTTAGGGCCTACATCAAGCATCAAGCTGTCCCAACAGCAGTCCCAACATCTTTCCACCTCTACACCTGGCTGTCAGCAGAGCCTTGTCTGGCAACGAAACAGTTCATTCAGCCTTTAAAAAAAACAAAGCTGATATGGCTGACTTGCAAATGTGGTTTCTAATGTCAATTGAGATGTACAAACTATGGTATAAGGGGACGACAAGCGGATACGAGGCAATCCGTAATTTCGATTAAGACATTAATGAGCGAGCTAGGACGATCGTAGTAAACTGTTTGTTTAGCACTTTTGAAATATACAGCGACAGAATTCAGAACATGGGCCGTTCTTACAGTGTTCTCCCTGTACACCAAGTCAGAACCGCAGGATAAATAAAGGGGGGATATAAGCAGACAATGAAAGCTGTTACAATATTCGATGATTACATTTCTCTAAAACAGGTCATAGGCTACATGTGTACCACCAAGTCAGAACAGTAGGTGAAATTAAGAGCGGTAAATATACCAAATTATTAGGGTGAGGCACATGGGCTACTAACATCTTACTACATAACACACACTTGGTATTCCTTTCTTAGCAACAGTCCCTGGCATATTACAGCATTTACGCAGAAGTATACAATACACCTTGTTGTGCTCACTTTTTTAAATAAATAAATGTACCCCCTTTTTCTCCCCAATTTCATAGTATCCAATTATTAGTAGTTACTATCTTGTCTCATCGCTACAACTCCCGTACGGGCTCGGGAGAGACAAAGGTTGAAAGTCATGCGTCCTCCGAAACACAGCCCAACCAAGCCGCACTGCTTCTTAACACAGCGCACATCCAACCCGGAAGCCAGCCGCACCAATGTGTCAGAGGAAACACTGTGCACCTGGCGACCTTGGTTAGCGTGCACTGCCACCAGAGTCTCTGGTGGCACAGCTAGCGCTGCAATGCAGTGCCCTAGACCACTGCGCCACCTGGGAGGCCTTGTTGTGCTCACTTGAACAGGAAGGTGGCACCGCAGTCCTTCGTGGGCAAATTTTGTCATCAAAGTCTGGCATTCTTTGGATTTATGGTGCTTTCAAAACAACTGGGAACTCAGGAAAATAACAAGGCCGAATCGTGATGACGTCATTGATCTTCAGGTCGTAACTCGAGAAAGAGGCCGGATTTACAATTTACAGTTGGATGACCGCTCAAAACTTGTTTTCCCAGTCGGAGCTCGTTTATTCCCGACTTCCCAGTCATCTTGAACTCACTGAAGTCAAGTTTTTGCAGATCTGAGTTAACAGTTGTTTTGAGTGCGGCATTTTAAACTTGGAAAAGAGCCCCTTAATCCCAGATTTGGGACCACACAGCCACTCCACTGAATAGCAGGCTAATGATTGCTTTGCAATGCTTGCAGTTAGCCACTGTCACTGATTCCTTCCAAACCACTCATTATTGAATTTTCGATTTCCAACTTGTTGTGTAATGTTTATGTCCATTGGCCGATGAACACAGATACGTTTTATCTATAATTTCTCTTCATTATTTCTCTTCATATGACAAGGATTAAAAATGATTTGCCAGTAGATTGTCGACTTGATTCAGGATGACTGCTAGCTAAGATTTTTAAAGTATGATGTTGACATGATCAGTCCAATCAAAGCTACTGTACATATAACGTGATTTGACATCCTTTTATCTGTGGCCAAGGACCTTCTTGGATGGGCACTTCTAATGTAACTCTATGGCAGCACCCAAGGGGCTAGAATTTTCAAGCTCTACCCTTGGCAGAGACTTGGCGGTGACGTAGTGTCCTCATGAGTGACAGAACACTGAGCCAATCATGGCGCAACACTCCATATTTTCTGCTGGCTTGCCGCACCACCACAGAAAGCACTGAGCTAGGCTGAAAACACCTGCATTTTGGAGCTGCCTTACTCAAGAAAACAAAAAAGAGACCATGTTTGTATGCGACTTCATTAACTCAATGATATATATATTTTTTACATTGTTTTCAAACTGATATGTGACACATATTAATGCCAAAATAACATGTAAAACAGGCAAGCCCCACCTGCCCTGAATGATGGGTCGCCACGGCCTCTCTCAAAGGAACAGCTCTCTTTTTGTCTTTCGCTTTATGTGGCAAAGAATTCAGTCAATAAAAGTAGAGATGGATGAATGTCTTTCTGTCTGTCATGAACATTCATCCAGACATGACAGAAATATGCACTGTCTTCCTAATGTATAAAATACATTCTCTCCTTCTGGGCACTTGACAAGAGGTTTGGGTGTTTCAATGCTGGACTACAGTAGAACTATAGCCTGCACATTTTATCGTTCTGTGGGACCAGGCCAGGCAGGTAGACTATGCTTCAGTGCCCTCTATTGACCATTCATGATAGAGTGTGTGGAGTTGTCTGTCAATCACAACAGAAATGTGTTTTTTTGTAACAAACAGAGGACTCACACCAAGCAACAGTAGCGATTTGACATGTATAAAGACAAGTGACAGCTGCTCCGCAGTGTTGTGACAGCCTTGTTAGTCTCAATGCAAGAGAACGAGGGGTTATGAAAGATTCCTGTTAATTGCTAATAAACAACGAGACCAATATGAAACTTGTTTCGCATCTTTCTGTTTGCATTAGAATTCCTTAAGATCTCAATGAAGAGTTAACTTAACAAACCCGCTCTCTCTTTACCCTCCATTTCAGGCTGCTCTACACTTCCCTCCTCTCTCTACCTGCCTCTTTGCCATCTCTCTCTCTCCCTCTCTCCTCCTCTCTCACTCTTTCCCCCTCCCCCTGCATGACATCAGTCTTCTATTTTGGTGCATCTCTTCTGTCACCATCACTAACAGCATAGGAGCAGCAGCAAAGAGTGTCCGCAGGCCCCCCGGGGTGGTACAGTCACAATGACTATTCATGAGGACTAGGCCCTTAACCTAGAAAAGCACCAGAGTGGAAGAAAAACAAACTGTCTACCCACATCAACTTTGGAGAGTTGTCTGGAAATGGAGTAATGGCTAATGAAGTCAGGGAGGTATCAGAGGTCACTGATAAAGTGGGATAGTGAGTTCAATTCCCGGGACCACCCATATGTAAAAAAATAAAAATAAAATGTACGCACACAAAGTTGCTTTGGATAAAAGCGCCTGCTAAATGGCATACATTACATTAGGTCTTCTAAACAGCATGGTCACAAAATGGTTGCCCTTAGAAATAGACAAAAAACAGCACAAACTGCACATGATCTTGAAGGACATCTGAGCAGGTGTTAAAGGGTGCTTTTATACATTTCACCCACCAGTTAGGGTCCCCTATGGAAATACGGGCCAAAACTAGGGTTCCTACCCTGTCACACAATGTAATATATTGCATCAGTTAAAATGATTCTGTGCTGAACTTAAACAGTCTTTGATCCTGCATAAATGTTTCAATAAGCCCCCATTTGTTTCAGATGGCGGGGTCTATTTTCGGCTGGTGGCAGTAGAGTCAAACACACATTAGTTTTCAATATCCACATGTAAAAAACAGCGCACTGGCCTTTTCCAGCCCTAACGCCAGGTTCGGCAATTTAATTGTGTAAAACCCAAGCCCTCCATAGGCTACCCTTACCCTAAGCTTACTATAATGAAGGCTGGTTCAACAGCAATCTGTCGTGGGTTTTTTATACTGATTTTATGATATTACATTTTACATGTATGTATTCATTGTTGTTGAGAGAAAAAAAAGATTGCTACTGTGAAAAGTTTGGATGTGCGTAAAACCCTCCATAGTCTGCGTTGTTTTAATATTATATGCCCACGGAAAGCAATTATGGTGCCTGTAACTGTATTTAGACACTAAACTGACATTTAGACATAATCAAGTAATTATCTTGGTCAATGCATTTGGAATTCTCCTTTAACTCATTACTAATATATAGTTATGCAAAATACCAGATCACTGCATGCCAGTTTGCATCTTTCTCGTCTAATTCTAATGAACTGATACTGAAAATACATGCTGCTCTCAAGCCATAGACTGATATATAAACCCAACAGCTCTACACAAACCCTTACCCAGCAAACATGACCCCATTATCTCCATGTGGGTATTAGATGGGCAAGGTGGGGACGGGCTAGACCACACCAGGCCAACACAGACTAGCCCACAGCAATCCCCAACCTGATCTCATTATATGTTAAAAATATGTTACGAATTTGCAAACATATATGTTACGAATTCTAGCTAAGTGGCTAACGTTAGCTAGCTCGCTAACGGAGGCTAGGATAGAGGTTAGGGTTTAAGTTAAGGAGTTAGGTTAAAGGGTTAAGACTAAGGTTAGCTAAAAGGGTTAAGGTTATGTCACGTTCGTTGTACGGAGGAGACCAAAGCGCAGCGTGAGATGCATACATTCCTCTTATTTATTTAACGGAGAACACTTGAACACAATAACAACAATAACCCGAACATGACGCTATATAATATAAGTGCCGACACAAGCAACTACTACATAGACAATGACCCACGAATTACCCAAAGAATATGGCTGCCTAAATATGGTTCCCAATCAGAGACAACGATAAACAGCTGCCTTTGATTGAGAACCAATCTAGGCAACCATAGACATACAAAACACCTAGATAGTAAACAACTCCATAAACATACAAAAACTCTAGACAGTACAAAACACATATATCACCCATTTCACACCCTGACCTAACCAAAATAATAAAGAAAACAAAGAATACTAAGGTCAGGGCGTGACAAGTTAGGGCAGGTGAACGGTTAGCTAACACGCTAAGTAGTTGCAAAGTAGATAAAAAGTAGTAAGTAGTTGGAAAGTTGCTAATTAGCTAAAATGCTAAAGTTGTCTTTAAGGAAATGTATTTCTTGCAACCTTCAGGTTTCCAACAAAGTCTAGCCTACACTAGCCCAGCATGGGCTAACCCACAACAAGCCCAACACAGGCTAGCCCACAACAATCCCACATCAGCCCAACAAAGGCTAGCCTACACTAGCCCAGCATGGGCTAACCCACAACAAGCCCAACACAAGCTGGCCTACACCAATCCCACATCAGCCCAACAGCCGTTTGTTCACCCGCACCAGCTTTAATTGCTAATAATCCATCTGCAACTGCCTGACTATGTAAAATCTGAGGCCCGCACTCCACCCAGTGTTGAAAGCGTTCAACAAGGATGCTGGTCTATTTTGACTCCAATGCTTGCCACAGTTGTGCCAAGTTGGCTGAGTGTCTTTTGGGTGGTGGACTATTCTTGATACACACGGAAAACTGTTGAGCATGAAAAACCCAGCAGTGTTGCAGTTCTTAACAAACTAAAACCGCTGCATCTGGCACACACTACCATACCCAGTTCAAAGGCACATAAATCTTTTTTCTTACCCATTCACCCTCTGAATGACACACATACAAATTCCATGTCTCAATTGTCTCAAGGCTTAAAAATCATTCTTTAACTTCTTACAGCTGGGGGGAGTATTGAGTAGCTTGGATGAATAAGGTGCCCAGAGTAAACTGCCTGCTACTCAGGCCCAGTTGCTAGTATGTGCATATTATTAGTAGATTTGGATAGAAAACACTCTGAAGTTTCTAAAACTGAATGATGTCTGTGGGTATAACAGAACTCATATGGCAGGCAAAAACCTGAGAAAAAATCCAACCAGGAAGTGGGAAATCTGAGGTTTTCCAATCGAATATACAGTGTCTATGGGGTCAAATTGCACTTCCCAGGGCTTCCACTAGATGTCAACAGTCTTTAGAACCTTGTTTGATGCTTCTACTGTGAAGGAGGGGGGAATGGGAGCTGAATGAGTCAGTGGTCTGGCAGAGTGCCACGAGCTGAGTTAGCTTGAGTTCCATTGCATTTCTGATGACAAAGGAAATCTCCGGTTGGAACATTATTGAAGATTTATGTTAAAAACATCCTAAAGATTGATTCTATACTTCGTTTGACATGTTTCTACGGACTGTAACGGAACTATTTGACTTTTCGTCTGGCCTGCGGGTCATGAATTGGGATCACTGGGCTAAACGCGCAAACAAAAAGGAGTTATATGGACATAAATTATGGACTTTATCGAACAAATCAAACATTTATTGTGGAACTGGGATTCCTGGGAGTGCATTCTGATGAAGATCTTCAAAGGTAAGTAAATATTTATAATGTTATTTCTGACTTCTGTTGACTCCACAACATGGTGGATATCTGTATGGCTTGATTTGTTGTCTGAGCGCTGTACTCAGATTATTGCATGGTGTGCTTTTTCGGTAAAGCTTTTTTGAAATCTGACACAGCGGTTGCATTAAGGAGAAGTGTATCTATAATTCCATGCATAATAGTTGTATCTTTTATCAATGTTTATTATGAGTATTTCTGTAAATTGATGTGGCTCTCTGCAAAATCACCGGAAGTTTTGGAACTACTAAACATAACTTGCCAATGTAAACTCAGATTTTGGAATATAAATATGAACTTTATCGAACAAAACATACATGCATTGTGTAACATGAAGTTCTATGAGTGTCATCTGATGAAGATCATCAAAGGTTAGTGATTAATTTTATCTCTATTTTTGCATTTTTTTCTCTCTTTTTGTGACTTTTCTCTGGAAAAATGGCTGTGTTTTTCTGTGACTAGGTGCAGACCTAACATAATCGTTTGGTGTGCTTTCATCGCAATGCCTTTTTTAAATCGGACACTGTGGTGGGATTGACAACAAGTTTATCTTTAAAATGGTGTAAAATACATCATTTTAATTATGAGATTTCTGTTGTTTTGAATTTGGCGCCCTGCACTTTCACTGGCTGTTGTCATATCGAACCCGTTAGCGCGATTCAAGCCATAAGACGTTTTAACCTATCTCCTCCCATTCATGTACACTGACTGAACTAGAATTGTCTGGTGATATCAATAAGGAATCATAGTTTTTCACCTGGTCAGTCTATGTCATGGAAAGAGGGGCGAGGGGTGGGGGGTGTCCCCTTACATTCTGAAATTGATTTTTGCCATCCCTGTTTTATCATTGCAATGTGATTTAAATAGCGGCCTCGGTGTGCTTTAGGACCATGCAGACGCCTCAGAGCGGGCTGTCAGGCTGTGTGAAGGCAAAGAGCAGGAGAGCAGAAACTGGCTACTCTTTAGTTTACTCATGTAGCTGGCAAGGTAACTGCTGTTTAACTTAACAGAAAAAAACAAAACTTGTGTTTATTCGCAGTGCTGAGCTAGTATTGTAACTGACATGTACAGTAACGTTAGTTAATGTTTCATGCCCTCTCAACTGAGGTGAATGAATTAACTACACTAGCTAGAAGCTACCACCGCCAGGTCAGCTCTAGCCTCTAGCTAGCTATCTGTCAGCTAGATGGAATATGAGGTGACTATTGTTATTAACAGCTGTTGATTGTATGGAAATGTTTTGTAGCCTTTGTTTTGTCCTGTTTCAACAGAAGTAAATAAACTTGGATAGCTTGTGTCAGTTGATTTACCGTCCGAGAGAGAGCTGGCCAAAAGTTGTCTAACATTTTTTTTTTTTCCTCAATCACACTAGACCTGAATCAAACATCTGCCAAAAGATTGAAGACCGATTTACAGATGTTTTTTTCAGTGCAATGTGAGTTTTTATTAGTCAGTATGGCATGTAACGTTATTGATCTGTCAGTTTCCCTAGCTAATTCCCTATTTTTCCCACTGACACAATAATAAACAGCTCAAAAGTTACAGGCTTCACTGTCATGGGGCACAGTAGATGTCTGGGACCGATTTCTTCATTCCACACCCCGTCAGCACCCACTGGCTTTCTGTCCGACTCGCTTCCGCAAGAACTGGTATCAAACGTATCTGCAGTCCCTCAATGTTATTTTAGGCGTATTTGAAGCAGCTTACTTGCCAGCCGTGATCCCAGCAATTGTTGCGCCCTATAGGCAATATCAAATGCACAAAAATAACTTACGAAATGGATTAAATTACCAGAGATTCTCACATGGTCCTTATATTAGGCTGTATTACTGGGCTATATCAGCCAATATGCTTAATGTAGTTTGAAGCAAGCAGAGTTGGAGAGACTTGCACCTTCTCTTTATAGCCTACCTTTTAGGAGCGGCAAGATTTTCAGACGGAGAAATATAGGTGATCAATATTTATTTCTAGGCAATGTAGTAAACTATAGCCTAATCATAGGCCTATTTAGGAAGTACAGTGCATTCGATAAGTTTAAAAAAAACTTGACTCTTTCCACATTTTGTTACGTTACAGCCTTATTCTAAAATTGATTGAATTGCTTTTCGTCCTCATCAATCTACACACAATACCCCATAATGACAAATCAAACCAGTTATTTAGTTTTTTTTTTTTAATAAAAAATAAAAACTGAAATATCACATTTACATAAGTATTCAGACCATTACTCAGTACACTTTGTTGAAGCACGTTTGGAAGCGATTACAGCATTGAGTCTTCTTGGGTATGACACTACAAGCTTGGCACACCTGTATTTGAGGAGTTTCTCCCATTCTTCTCTGCAAATCCTCTCATGCTCTGTCAGGTTGGATGAGGAGTGTTGCTGCACAGCGATTTTCAGGTCTCTCCAGAGATGTTCAATCGGGTTCAAGTCTGGGCTGGGCCACTCAAGGGCATTCAGAGACTTGTCCCGAAGCCACTCTTGTGTTATCTTGGCTGTGTGCTTAGGGTTGGTGTCCTGTTGAAAGGTGAACCTTTGCACCAGTCTGAGGGCCTGAGCGCTCGGGAGCAGGTTTTCATCAAGGATCTCTCTCTACTTTGCTCTGCTCATCTTTCCCTCTATCTTGACTGATCTCCCAGTTCCTGGCCATTTAAAAAAAGCCCCACCCCATGATGATGCCACCAACATGCTTCACTGAAGGGATGGTACCAGGTTTCCTCCAGACATGATGCTTGGCATTCAGGCCAAAGAGTTCAATCTTGGTTTCATCAGGCCAGAGAATCTTGTTTCTCATGGTCTGAGAGTTCTTTAGGCGCCTTTTAGCAAACTCCAAGCAGGCTGTCATGTGCCTTTTACTGAGGAGTGTCTTACATCTGGCCACTCCACCATAAATGCCTGATTGGTGGAGGGCTGTAGAGATGGATGTCCTTTTGGAAGTTTCCCCCATCTCCACAGAGGAACTCTGGCACTCTGTCAGAGTGCTCTACGGACAATTCCTTCAATCTCATGGCTTGGTTTTTGCTCTGACATGCGCTGTCAACTGTGGGACCTTATATAGACAGGTGTGTGCCTTTCCAAATCATGTCCAATCAATTGAATTTACCACAGGTGGACTCCCAATCAACTAATTATGTGAACATTTATTTCTGTTTTTTAATATTTAATAAATTTGCACAAAAAAAAATACAACCTGTTTTCACTTTGTCATTATGGGGTATTGTGTGTAGATTGATGAGAATGTTTATTTTATTTAATCAATTTTAGAATAAGGCTGTAATGTAACAAAATGTGGGAAAAGTCAAGGGGTCAGAAAACTTTCAGAATGCACTGTAAATTAACTGCCACGTGATTCTCCGGCCATGTAGGCAATGAGACCATAGGCGCACTTGAACTCTCACGCCCAACTAGGAGACATTGACTACTGAAGTTGAAGTAGTGAGTGACACGAAAAATATGTTATTTGAATATAATTCCGCAGGCAGCCCTCTAGAGCACAGTCAGTACACAACACTATGCTCATCATGTCTTAGAAGGATCAGATTATGACAGGGGTCCCAGCAGAGTCAGACAACCAGGGAAGACCAGTCTACAGAGCTCAGTTGAATTCTGCAAGATGTTAACAATATCAGTGAATTGATGGCTAGACCTACAGGAGCTACAGGACAGCATTTTAAGCTTAATTGTTGATCCACTGATTATATTATTGGATAATGTAATGTATAAATGTACACCAAGGTAGTTCTTTGTCATGCCTTATTTTAGGAGGATCAGATGGTGAATGACCAAAGAGCTGTCAAAGGACACCAGAAACAAAATGGTAGACCTGCACCAGGCTGGGAAGACTGAATCTGCAATAGGTAAGCAGCTTGGTTTGAAGAAATCAACTGTGGGAGCAATTATTAGGAAATGGAAGACATACAAGACCACTGATAATCTCCCTCGATCTGGGACTCCACGCAAGATCTCACCCTGTGGGGTCAAAATTATCACAAGAACGGTGATCAAAAATCCCAGAAGCACATGGGGGGACCTAGTGAATGACCTGCAGAGAGCTGGGACCAAAGTAACAAAGCCTACCATCAGTAACACACTACGCCGCCAGGGACTCAAATCCTGCAGTACCAGATGTGTCCCCCTGCTTAAGCCAGTACATGTCCAGGCCCGTCTGAAGTTTGCTAGAGAGCATTTGGATGATCCAGAAGAAGATTGGGATAATGTCATATGGTCAGATGAAACCAAAATATAACTTTTTGGTAAAAACTCAACTCGTCGTGTTTGGAGGACAAAGAATGCTGAGTTGCATCCAAAGAACACCATACTTACTGTGAAGCATGGGGGTGGAAACATCATGCTTTGGGGCTGTTTTTCTGCAAAGGGACCTGGACGACTGATCCGTATAAAGGAAAGAATGAATGGGGCCATGTATCGTGAGATTTTGAGTGAAAACCTCCTTCCATCAGCAAGGGCATTGAAGATGAAACCTGGCTGGGTCTTTCAGCATGACAATGATCCCAAACACACCACCCGGGCAACGAAGGAGTGGCTTTGTAAGAAGCATTTCAAGGTCCTGGAGTGGCCTAGCTAGTCTCCAGATCTCAACCCCATAGAAAATCTTTGGAGGGAGTTGAAAGTCTGTGTTGCCCAGCAACAGCCCCAAAACATCAGTGCTCTAGAGGAGATCTGCATGGAGGAATGGGCCAAAATACTAGCAACAGTGTGTGCAAGCCTTGTGAAGACTTACAGAAAACGTTTGACCTCTGTCATTGCCAACAAAGGGTATATAACAAAGTATTGAGATAAAATTTTGTTATTGACCAAATACTTATTTTCCACCATAATTTGCAAATTAATTAATTAAAAATCCTAGAATGTGATTTTTTGGATTTCTTTTCTCATTTTGTCTGTCATAGTTGAAGAGTACCTATGATGAATATTACAGGCCTCTCTCATCTTTTTAAGTGGGAGAACTTGCACAATTGGTGGCTGACTAAATTTTTTGCCCCACTGTATGTACTTTTATCCCAGCATGTCTTCAGATTCTCCGTTCTCCCTGTTTTTTTTTTTTTTTTTGCTTGGAAAAGTTGATACTGGAGACTTATCCGAAGAAAATGTGTAACCAAACATTTACAGTGTGTAAGAAATGCAGTCAATTAATTACGTCTGGTTACCCTCCCACAATGTCAAGTTATGTATCACTAAATATGATTTATTACCAAATTAAAGGGTATACTAGGCAACTTTCATAAAGTCTGGATGCCTTATATGGAAAACAGTACAACAAAGGGAGTCAGTATTGAAAACTTGCCAAGTCAGGGGAGATAACTATTCAGGCCATGCCTAGCTGTTGGGCTGCTCAGTCCTGGCCCTTGGGGTCTGCCGTCCTGTGGGTTGTCACTGTTGGTTTAGGGCGCTGCAGAGTGGTGGACCCCTAGGGACAGGACAGGGCGACCCAGCTATATTATGTGCAAGTAAAATAAACTCTACAGAACTATTAGGCCTATGAGATTAATTATATGGAGTATTTGCTGTTTGTATGTTAAAGTAGATTGGAATTGTATGTGCTATTTTTTGTGTTTTTTCTTTTGTTCCCAAACCTTTCACTTTGGAATTTAAAAAAATAAAGGTGGGAACTGGGAAAGAAATAGTGTTGGGAGAGAGTTGAGTTATTGACTAGACTGGTGGGGGTCGGGCGTGCAGGCTGAAATTTGATATAGAGGATGTCTTAAAAACAATCAAAAGTATTTGTACTTCAAGTTGTTAATGTGTTAGGCTATTGGTTAAAGGTGCAACGCAATATTTCCTATTGAATTACCTTTGATCTAGTTCATTCTTATTAACCACTTAATCATTTAATAATGATCTTGATTACCTAGCTTGATGACTGGGCATTTTTGCTGAATCTTTGTTCAAAGACGGCATATTGGATTATGTAAAAATGCAGGAAATACTTTAGATGGCGAAAAAGATTCTGGGTGGGGACACAGACCCCCCACCCCCGCGCCAAGTTAATACCCCCAACTTCTAAAACCAACGTGGTGCCCCTGCAGTAGGCCATGTTTAGTTAACTAAATTGGAAGTTACCAAAGCTCTATCACAATTGCCGATCGGTTACATTGACGTAACAGTCAGATTAGGCTACTGGTTAAAATAATATATATAAAAACACTGGCTGTTGTTGACAACCATATTCGGTTCATATGCATATCATTATGTAGCGTAGTGGTTAGAGTGTTGGTACTAGTAACCAAAAGGTTGCAAGATCAAATCCCTGAGTTGACAAGGTAAAAATCTGTCATTCTGCCCCTGAACAAGGCAGTTAACCCACTGTTCATAGGCTGTCATTGAAATTAAGAATTTGTTCTTAACTGACTTGCCTTGTTAAATAATGGTTAAAAAAAGAAATAATAATATTTAATTCAGTGATTGAAATTTCGACCCCATCCTCAGCCTATTGGGAAACACAAGCACTTTTTACCTTGAAATCAGATAAGAATAAGAGATAAAAGTAACAAGTAATTAAAGCAGCAGTGAAATGACATTAGCAAGACTATGTACAGGGAGGTACCGATACAGGGTCAACGTGCGGGGGCACCAGTTATTTGAGGTAGTATGTACATGTACAGTATGTAGAGTTATTAAAGTCACTATACATAGATGACAGAGAGTAGCAGTGGTGTAAAGAGAGGGTGGGGGGGGCACTGCAAATAGTCTGGGTAACCATTTGACTAGATGTTCAGGAGTCATGGCTTGAGGGTAGAAGCTGTTTAGAAGCCTATTGGACCACCATTCTGTTCTTCAACAGCACACCGTCGACCACCGACAGCTCTGCACTTAGTGGGAAGTACTGCTTACAAGAGCCTTTTTGACAGTCATTTTCCAGATTATGGATCACCTTGCAAAGAATGTGTCTCTTCAGCTATTCTCCTTAGTTGCTGCTCAGAAACAGGAAGTGACTCCATGACCATATCCACATGCAAGGCAATGTGGATGAGATGGGATAAATGAAAGGATGTGAAGACCCTCAGACCTGGGAAGAAGGACATGATAGGTGACCAGGTTGATGAAACTCAGGATCTGGAATGGTCCTATGTAGCAAGCTTACGTGAGTCCAAGCTTCCGCAAGTCCACTCCAGTTTAGTGGTCTGTTGTGTGATGGCCATTTAAAAAAACACTGCCAATGATGAAGACTTGTAAAAGACAAATAAGTGCATGTGACATGAGACAGTTTCTCTTGTAAAAATATATGTATGATAGTACCAACTTTGTTGTCTTTATTTACAATGTATCACATTCAGTCAATACAAACTGAAATCCATGAGCATACAAAATATTAAATTCAATAGGCCTACACATATTTATAAAGAACATGCAAGTAAACAAAAACTAAATCAGGAAGCCAGAATGGTTTGGAGTTATTTCAGGCAGAGTGAAGGATACCTACTACATATGGGCTGCCCACACTGGGCAAATGCCTTGGGCGCCAACGTGGAGCCGATGATCAAAGGCATATTAGCCCAATGTTGGCAGCTTACATGGGGCCAATATTTTAGCCCGCATTAAGCTAAATAAAACACGCTGAGGTAAATAAGTACAGTAGCTAGCAATGTCAAAAAAACAGCTTATGCAATGTATTCCTATTTAACAACATTTTCTTATATAAAGACAAATATATAGTAAAGAAAGTGTTCTCTTTCCAATCTTTTCAGTCTTCTGAAGCAGTAGGTAGTCAGCTGGTAGTCACAGTCAAAAACACCATCCCTGGGGAGCAATTCTGATGTAACAAACTGCAATAATGCTGTGTTTGTAACCAAGTGGGAAGTGGGAATTTATACATATGACTGGGAAAAATCCACTTGAACAGCCCTCCAACTGTGGGAAACTTGTCTATCATCCAGATATCCCACATGCTGACTTCTGATGTACAATACAATGCCCCATCTTGACAGTCAGATGCACTCTGAAGGCCACTTCTCATTGCCATAAAATGACTCTGATTTTTGTGCTAACGTTTTGCATCTGACAAACAATACCTGCTGCAGAGATTTTTTACAATCGTTCTTCTGTTGTTTTTTAAAAATTCTGAGCTACTCCTGTGAAGCAAAGGAAGGTCTTTGAGGTTTGTCAGTTAAGATGAACATTGCCTGGAGGAGTTTCAGACTAGTTGTATAAAATGTGTAATGGCAAGTCTCCATGGTTTGTTAACTGTAACGAGACATGCAGTACCGTTAAAATGTATTTCACCCCTTTCCGAATTTCTCTATTTTTGCATAATGGGACCCTTGTCGTCAAAAAAAGTTATACTTTTGACTCATCTGTCCATAGAAAATTCTTCCTAGAGTCTTGATGATCATCCAGGTGCTACCAGGTGCTTTTTTTTTGTCAAACTTGAGCAAACTTTTTGAACAAGATGGGCTCCATTATGTCTGGCTAAAACCAAACGCTGCATTCCACAGTGAGAATCTCATACCAACGTTCAAGCATGGTGGTGGTAGTGTGATGGTTTGGGGATGCTTTGCTGCCTCAGGACCTGGACAACTTGCCTTAATAGAATGAACCATGAATTGTGCTCTGTATCAGAGAATTCTACAGGATAATGTCAGGCCCATCCATATGTGAGCTGAAGCTGAAGTGCAGCTGGGTCATGCAGCAAGACAATGATCCAAAACACACAATACAAGTCTACATGAAAATGGCTAAAAACCTACATGTTTCAATATTTGGAATGGCCTAGTCAAAGTCCAGACCTAATCCCAATTAAGACTTGAAACGAGCAGTTAATGCTTGAAAACTGACAAATATTGTTGAGTTAAAGCAATTCTGAGACTGATTAAACAGCTACAGGAAGCGTTTGGTTGCAGTCATTGCAGCTTAAGGTGGCACAACCAGTTATTGAGTGTAAGGGGGAAATTACTTTTTCAAACAGGGCAATTGGATGTTGCATAACTTTGTTAAATAAATATTTGTAAACTCAGGTTCCCTTTATGTAATATTAGATGTTGTTTGAAGATCTGATAACATTCACTATCAAAAAAGATATGCAAAAATAGAGAAAGGGGCAAATACTTTGTCACATTGTGTTTAGTGTAAACTCTCACGGCTCCTTGGGGAGAAAACATTGTTAAAGGGACAGACTTGCCATCCAAATTTAAATTCAAGAGGAACGCTAGGTGGTGTTATATTTTTATTAGGAATTAAAAGCAATGTTCATATGCCTATGTGATTATAGCCTCAGGCCAACTTACTGATCATCATCAGCATCACCAGAGTAATCATCATCATTGCCCTATCCAGCCAACATTGTAATGACAGGGATGGGTTTGGTTTTGATACATCGCTGCCAAAAGTTACAAAATAGGGACAACCTTCAGTTTACAAAACAAACTAATTCTGTCCTTGGTCACGTGCAATGTGTTTGACCTTAAACTTCACCTCAACCAAACTACAGGAAAACGTCATTCTATATACCACCGTTGATTGGACGTGACTACTAATTTAGGCTCTTTCTGATTTGTGATTGGCTCGACCTCATGGTCTTGCCGTTGGGGCTACTCGGCTCCTTCAGCTTGTGTTATCACTGAAAATGGCGAGCTGGTGTGTACGAGCTGTAAGACAGAGTTACTATGTTGCGGCTTCGCCTTCATTACTAAGGTAATACATTGAGTGTGCTTTATAAGATGTTTGTTCAGATAATTGTAACGTTGTCGTTTGTAAAGTAACTAGCTAGCTTGTGTCATTTGCTATCACCCATGGCGCCTGCTAGCTAAATAACTTTTCAACCTGTCATATGCTGCTTTCATAATGGGAGCACATTTCTTATAGGAAAACAAACTGAATGAAATGTTGAACATAGAAATAGTTGAATCCTATGAAGCCGTTAAAATTCACTAGCATAGCTAACTCAATCTACTAACGTAGCTGGCTAGCTAACGTTAGCCAGTTAAACAACCTTGATTTCATGAACTAACGTTAGCAGGTTTAACGTTATGCTCAGCTAGTCACAATGCTGCCAAGTCAGATGGCTTACCCACTAAAACGCCAAGGGGAGGAAACATTTAAGGCATGTGCCACCAATTAACGATTTGCCCGATGACGCATATACCATAAAGTAGTTGCAACCATTGCTACACACTTACATTAATTTACAAGAATACCAATGAACTAAACTGACCACTGCGTAAACTGCTGAAGTTCTGTTGTGTATCTAACCCATTTCTCTCTGTTCTGTTAGGGCATCCCCGCGGCTCCTATGCACAGCAGCTCATCAGAAGAGTGGCCAGGGGTCGGAGGAGGACCAGAAGGCTGAGCTGAGCCCTGCAGAAAAGGCCTTGGTTGAGGAGAAGGGTCAGCTGGAGGAGCAGCTTAAGGAGGTCACGGTGAGTCTGGCTCCAGGGTGAAGTTTCCCTAGGTACAGATCTAGGATAAGCTTCCCCTCCCCCAATCCAACCTTAAGCATTAGGGGGAAACGCAACAATGGCCCAAGATCAGTGTCTAGGAGGGGGATCTTCACCCTACTCCTGGGTCACTCCACCAGCCACTACATAGACTCTGTTCCAACATCCATGCTAGCTCCCGAGTGGTACAGCGGTTAAGGCACTGCATCTCAGCGCTAGCAGTGTCCCTACAGACCCTGGTTCGATTCTCGGCTGTATCACAACAGGCTGTGATTGGGGTCCCATAGGGCGGTGCACAATGGGCGCAGCGTCATCTGGGTTAGGGTTTGGCTGGGGTAGGCTGTCATTGTAAGTAAGAATTAGTTCTTGACTGACTTGCCTAGTTAAATAATCAAATAAAAACAAAATACTACCTAGAATGAAGCCTGATTACATTCTTAGTGGTATACTAGTATGGACATAGACTCATATTTACACTGTTGCTGTGATGTCATCCTGGCTGAATTCTTAAGTCAGAAGAGCTTTGAGAAAAATATCTGCTCATGGGGTCTCTGTATGGTCTCAGAATTAGTGTGGTTTTCTCGGTCTACAGGACAAGTACACGCGCTCTCTGGCAGACATGGAGAACCTCAGGACGAGGAGTCAGAAGATGGTGGAAGACGCAAAGAAATATGGTGAGTTAATGTTTGCATATTTATTTGTCTCACCAGTGCATTGGACACAGCAGACAGACATACTTATAGGTGGTATTTTAATTTTGGTTCATTGACAGCAAGGAACACAGTATGAAGTTAATATGTAGGTATATTGCATGATGTTGTGGTGTTCAGTCTATGTTTTCAGAATACAGAATGGATCTCTCTTTTCTTCCCACACCTATCAGGAATCCAAGGCTTCTGCAAAGACCTGCTGGAGGTGGCAGACATCTTGGAGAAGGCGACGGACAGTGTGCCCAAGGAGGAGGTGACCTCTCAGAAGAACCCCCACCTGAAGAACCTGTACGATGGCCTGGTGATGACAGAGACGCAGATCCAGAAGGTCTTCGCCAAGCACGGCCTGTTCAAGCTCAACCCCGACGGAGGGCAGAAGTTTGACCCCTATGAGCATGAGGCTCTATTTCACGCCCCCGTGGAGGGTAAAGAGCCTGGCACGGTCGCCATAGTAACCAAGGTGGGCTACAAGCTCCATGGGCGCACCCTCCGGCCGGCACTGGTAGGCGTGGCCAAAGCCCCCTAAAAAAAAGATTCAGTGTGACCGTGATGTTGTTTTTGTTGTTGCCTGGGCGACGGATCGCCTTGGGTACAGCAGGCTGGTCAGAGCCCCCTCCCCAACCACCTAACGTTGCCTCAGAGGCAGGAATCCAACTCGAACTGATATCGTTACCATGGACGACATCATCACACAGCCTGTTTTGACTGTGCATATTGACTCTCCACCCTTCTCCGGAAGTGTGCACTTGCTCACTCCCGTCATGAATTGAAAACCATTGGATTGGTATAAGCATTGGCTGGAGGGAGTTTACACTGTCTTTAAATCCATGACAGGGAGTGTGCAAGTTTATACTTTGGGAGAAGGGTAGATAATTGGGACAGAGCCCATGTATATGCTGGGAGCAAATATGTTTTAACAGAAGTAACTTGTAATGGCATGTAGAGCACAGAACCAGTTTCATGCAAGTTATTTCTGTCGTATTTGTCATCGGGGTCAGATTCCATTCATCTCTTTGTCCAGTCATTGTAATTATTGTGTTATGGATGGGAGAATGTAATGGATCTCATTGATTATAGACAACTGTTGTCATCACTATCATAACTCTCATACAATTGAATTTAAAATTAGATTTTTCCTGTAAGATTGTCTTTGGCACAACTTAACCCTGTATATTGCTGTTTTAGTATTGCTTCCAGGAACACTTACATGTACTGTATACTTAATTTTCAGAAATGATGTCTAGACAAATTGATTATTGTTCAGCTACAATAGTACAGTGGGACACTGACTATGGTTGTCAAAATGAGACAGAAATGCTCTGGTCAAATTGATTACAGATTCACCTGAGATAAGCAACATGATGTTGAACCTCTGACGTACAGTGAAGTCCGGAATGATTACATCACTGCTTTGGCAGATGTTGACTTGGTGGTCTAGGATAGACGGCATAATACCGATTTGAGTTTATCCAATAACTATTTGAACTGAACATTATAGTTGTCCTGTTGAGTGAGTGCCACAGCAGTACTTAAATAAACAGATTTACTTTGAATCAGAAGTCCCCTGATTTTATTGCTTTCGATTAGACTATTACCCTTTAGGTAGAAGGCTTCATAAATGTAGAACACTCAAACTATCAGCGATATTACCACATACTCAACACCCGATGCTGTAAAAGTTAACCAAGGAAGCCATAGAAGTATAAAGTATTTGCACTTTTAATACAAAACCTACTATGTCCTGTGCAACCACAAAGAATGGGCCATCAAAAATTCCCCCTCAACATTTTCAACCACTGAATTGTCAACAAATGCTTTGACTTCCTAAGCATACTACTGATGCACATGAACAGTTTAACAGCATGCTACGACAACACACGCAAAAGGCTTAGAATGGTTCTCACTCGCATATTTAAGATTTGTTATAAAAAGTAACTGAAATAAAATACTGTACATTTCACAGGTCAGTATTAATATGTTCATTTTCAAATTCTTACAAAAAATCATGTTTGGTGAAATGTTTTTGCAAAAAATTCCACAGAAATAAAATAAAACCTTTCTCCCCACCCTCATAAAGTCTTGATGTTTAGAAACAATTCAAGTGAAAATAATTTTTAATCAAGCCATTTAACCAAAATGTACTACTTAGATCATTTAAAACACTTGGCTTCACATGCAAAAACAGGCAAAACACTCCCGTATGCTCATAAAATGGTAATGTTTCATAGAACAACAAAAGTGTAATTTTAAAATATAAAATATGTTATCTTTTGAACATAAATAACAGAAAAAGAGGCTGAAACAATTGAGAATGCAATCTACTGATGGGAAGCTTAACTGCGTTTCCCTCGGTCATGAAATCTGTGCCATAGGTAAAATGGTTTGGCACAGCAATGGCACACCCTGATTATTAAACAAGGCTATGGGAAGCAGGCTGTGTGTATTAATGTCTTTGAACTTTTTATAATGACAATGGTTGAAGTAGTTAGCTACTAGCTTTGACAGGAAATGAAATGAGACTGATAATAGGCACTGTCAACTTTAGAGGTTCTCGCCTAGACTGAACTCTGACCTCTCATGCTGACTTCTTACCATAGCCTGGGTCTCATTCAGTAGGCACCAAATGGAAGACAATAGGGTGAAACAGGGAGGGACTACCTGGCCTTGTCCAATAAGAAATTATTTCATGTTCTCTAATAAATATAACACTGGGCTGACCAGCCAGCTCCACCTCTGAACACAGGGCAACTGGCTCCCTGCAGCAGAAACAGCGGTGAGGAATGGGGCTTTCGTTTTATGGCAAAATCCCTATCAGTAAAAAGCCCCAAGATCCAAGAGTCAGTACATGGACAGGGAGAGGCGGAGGGAGGAAAATAGAACAAGAAGCAGCACAAAACTAAATCAATGCTTTGACAGATCGAGCTTGAACACTCCACTACTTCTTACACCCACCCCTCGCTCTCCCAGCCTCAACCCCACTTTTGTATTCCAACTCTCCCCGTCAACCGATGCCCATTCAAAACGCCATTTACATTTAAATGGCGCTCTCCTGCCACCTCTCTGATCGACACGCACAAAAGCCCTCGACACCGCAGAGGAAAGTGAAAAGAAATCATAGATGATGCCGTTATGGTTTAAAAACAGTTGTTTTCTCTTTAAACCAGATAAGGAGTTAATCTAGTCTTTGATTGTAAACCGTGACAGTTTTTGCGACAAATAGAAATCTTCAGGTAGGCGATGCGAGAACCCAGGGGCCTTGTCAGTGTCTGGATACTTTCAAGCTTATGAGGAAGCATAAATAAAAAATATTGCTTTTATTACTTCTGTGGTATGATAAAATATACTATGGTGGGGATAACACCAAGGCCTGTACGTGTGACAGAGGAGCCTGGTGGGAGGAGCTATAGGAGGACAGGCTCCTCCGACCAGCCTCCGCTGGTCTGCGATCATTACATCTACTTCCCAGCGTCAAACTTGATGTTTCTCTACACCCAAACCACATCTATATCCCTGCAGTAGTTCACCTTGTCCATGTTATAACAGGCTAACTGGACGTCAGAAAGATAAGGTGCCAGTGGACACTTCAAAGTACCTGTGCTGGGAACAAACACATTTGATGTCAATGGAAAACATCAATGTCTAACAGCAACCAAGCTTTTCTGAGGCAGTCATCCCTTTACTCTACCAGATTATTCCTGCCCTTTGATATTGTACTTGCAAGGCCATGTGATGTGTACAGTAGCCTATATGAATGCTGTGACTGTAAAAAAAAAAAAATGAACCAGGAAGTTAGATGGAGCAAATGTAGCAGGTCTTCAAAACATTTAAATATGACTTTACTCCCTTTGAATAAGTGACACACTGGCAAACAAAAACAGCAAGCAACCGGTGATAAGAAGACAATAATCATGCACCACATATTCATTAAGAGGTTAAAAAAAACAGTCTGACAGGCCATCATACAGTTTTACACCATAACATCCAAACTTAAACCTGTGATGGAACAGGGTAGTAAAAAAAACTAGTGATAGCCTATATGCTCATTTGGCAAACAAGAGATTTTTGATTTGTGCTTAAGGATTGTACGCATGTCATTGGTTAATGCCCATATATAAACATTTAAAAGTTGATCTTTTTCTTATCTTAGTGAACAGCCTACTAGAATCAGAAATGGTGCAGGGGATGGAACAGAATAGTTGAGAAGTTAGGCTATTCCTCTCATAGTGCCAAATTCTGAGCCTGTCATCCTAAATTAGACCGCCACAAAGTTTTGACAAGAGTCAAAACGGGGATTACTGCAGTACTCTAACGAGAGCGTTAGCTGCCAAATACTGACTCCTGTATGCTTTGCCGGCCTTCATCTCTTCATGGGAAGAATAAGATGATATACCCCCTGCGTTCCAGCACAGTGTGACTGTATTGCTGTTTGAATAGGCACTAACTTGTGCTCTCCAAAACTACATCCTGACCTAAAGGAAGCTAGCCTGGTCCCAGATCTGTTGGTGTTGTCTGGTCAATGACCATAGGAGTTGGCTAGACAGCACCAACTCATTTGGGACCAGGCTACAAAGAAGCTGGAGGCAAACTATATGTAACAATTTATACTTTGAGAACAGCTTTGAAGACAGTGTTGTCTGGTTTGCCCAGCAGCATTAGGCGATCCTTCACTGGAGTTTCAATACAAAGACCCTGTATCATCTACCCATACATTATCATTCATATGGATTCAAATGCAAAAATATATATCTGTTCATCCCTCCCCTGTAAATGGTATCCAAACTTTATTTTTTTAAAGAAAGTGGAAATCCTTACTCTTTGCAATGTACATATTCACAAACAGTCCTGTGGTTGATGACGTTGGACAAAACGAGACAAAAGGTGGTAAAACCCAATAGTTTGGTCTATGTGGAGCTTACGAGTGCAAATCTCACATCGTTTCTAACAAGACACACAGAGACGCAACAATCCAACGGAGAACAGAGTCATGATCCTTCTGTAATCCTCAGTCCCCACAAACTCCATACATACATTGTTAGGACACTGCCCATGTCCAGTTCCTACAAACCCGATGGACTGTTAGGACATGTCTCGGGATATCCAGCCGCTCTCTGTGAGGAAGCTGAGGATGCGTTTCTTGAGCACCTTGTCCAGGTAGCCTGGCAGGCGGCTCTTGGAGGTGATGCCCTGGCGCTTCTGAAGGTGGTCCTTGATGATGATGGTCTTGACAGTCAGGTAGCGCGTGGGGCTGAGGTTGAGCGTGTTACACAGCACCTTCTCCCGGTCCGACAGCAGTTCAAAGCCGGACAGGTTCTCAATGGCCGCAAACTCGCCTTCCTTGCCCTCCTCTTTGATGGTGCCACCGCCCACTCCTCCACCTCCCGCTCCTCCTCCAAGCCCTCCCCCTCCTCCCCCAATGCCGAGCCCGCCGCCTCGGCCTGTTTTGGAGGTAGCCACACTCTTGTTCTCCTTGCGTTTCTCCCTTTTGTGCCGCGCCGACTCGTACTCGGCCGACTCGTCCAGTCGCGAGATGCCGTTGCGGCGGTATCGTTGCAGCTCTCGTACCTTGACGCGCAGCACGCGCTCCTTGTGCATGTTGTCAAAGAAGTCCTCAAACTCCCGCAGAGCCATGAATTGGCACATCCCCCGTAACTTGACCCGCTGCTCCTTCTCCTCCTTGGTGATCTTACGCTTTGGCACTGTAGGAACGGCTGCAGCTCCCGGCGTCACAATGGGATTGGTCAGCATCAGAAGGGTCCCCACTACTCCTCCTCCCACTCCGACGGCGCCAACACTACCCCCGCCACCTACAACTCCCAGCGTGCCTGGCTTCTCCTTGTCCTTCTTATCTCGCCCAAGGAAGACGGGCACCAGGTTGTAGTCGCGGGCCACATTCTTGCGGCGCTGACGCTCCCGCAGCTTGCGCACGTACATGTCCACGTGCGCCCGCTTCATTTCAATCTCCACGTCTTCATCGTCGTAGTTGACCGACAGGCCGCTGATGAGCTTCTCTGCCTCCTGGTCATACTCAATTTCGTAGTCGTCGCGAAGGGGCATATAGCCCAGCTGCTGCTGCTCGCCCAGGGTCACGTCCAGCGGGGGCAGGGGGGTGGTGAG
The DNA here is from genome assembly GCF_018296145.1 of Oncorhynchus tshawytscha. Lineage (NCBI taxonomy): Eukaryota > Metazoa > Chordata > Actinopteri > Salmoniformes > Salmonidae > Oncorhynchus > Oncorhynchus tshawytscha. The sequence goes on from NC_056438.1 coordinate 30,887,111, forward strand.
GCTGGGGGACAGGGGGGCACCGCTGGGGCAGGTGTGGTCCGTTACCCGGTTGGGGATACTTTCGGGGACGCAGGCCTTGCCCAGGTTGCCGTGAATGTACATTCTGACGTAGTGGTCCATGACTTCCTGGGGGGTCCGAGACGCCCCCACGTGAGTGGCCATGTCCTCCTGAAAGACAACACACACACAGGGCAGAGTGTTACTTGGGGGGATGCTTTTTTTTCTCCCTCATAAAATGCAGATAGTTACACACATAGGAATACATCACTGCAAGCATCTAGACAGACAGACACTGCATGCATTGCTATACATTATTACCATACGTGTGTTGAAATCCGTTGATAGGCGATACATACAACCTTTTAATAGATGACTAGCCTACATTAAACTAAACGTTTTCATAATGTAGTGCGGGTTTGCAATTTGCGGGTTTGCACATATATATGCACTATAACAATTTAGCTAGCTAGTTGTAATCAGGGCAAAAACAAGGTGGATTTCAAGGCTTGCAGAGTTGCATCGATATTGCCAACTCTCGACAGGACATGGCTGTCAGTCTGAAGTTGTCCAATGTATTGTCCAATGTATTCGGAGATACTCATGAAAAATAACACAGTCTAAGTTTACTAATTCACATTTAACCTATAACATTTTATGCCTGTGTTTGTATTCTAGCTAGCTAGCTATGAGACAAGTAGGCTATAAATTGAAATACCCAGTTTCCAAAGCCATATTGCTCGATCGCATCGAGTAGCGACTGCTCTTCCCTGCTAGTCCATCCTCCCTCCGCTTCGGGACCCCAGAGTGTGAAGCGCCCGCCGTCGACTTGCTGATAACCGTGCCATCGCCGATGATTACCGATTTCTGCACCCGCGGAGAAGCATTCCGGACACAGTTCGATATCTGGGCAGTCAGTACAGCGAAGTCTCAGATTCGTAACGTCTGCAAGGCAGTTTACGCAGTACTTCTTTCCTAGGTCGGCCATGTTGCTGGCTTCTTGCTTGTTGTTGGAAGCAGCAGTGTCGCGCGGGGAGGGCATGCGTACTGGAGTCTCACAACTGCGTCTCATTAATATTGATACGCTTGGCGCAAACGTCTGTGATTGGCTTACATGCTCAGTTCATTGACTTCATTGACATACTTATGTGATTTTCTAGCTTTTTTGTCAGGAATACTAGATTCCCATGGATGGAGGCAGAGCAACAAGACAATGACCCTGGGTCCAGTCATATAGCCCTGAAAACACAGAGCTGAGGAACAATGAACAACTCCAGAAGACACAAGCTGTAGAGCCCTCGAAGGAGGGCATATCCCCTAATGTTGATGACAGTAAGAATAAAGCTGATACCTCTGCAGATGAGGATGAGGAGGGCGGGTTAGTGGAGTCTGATAAAGCCTCACCTGAACAGGAAACAGATTGCACCTCAACTGATGTTGCTTCCATTGCTCTCCTCGCCCCAACCTGGGCTTGAACCAGGGAACCTCTGCACACATCGACAACAGTCACTCGCAAAGCATCGTTACCTATTGCCCCACAAAAGCCGCTGCCCTTGCAGGGCACCAATTGAACGTCACTGATTGACACGTTACTAGCGCGCAGCGCTAACTAGCGAGCCATTTCACATCAGTTACACTGAGACAGAGGGAGGGAACTCAGCCGCATTTCAGCCAGGCGCTGAAGATGAGTCACCCACATAAGCAAACCTACCCACGAGCTAGACATTGAGGGAAAGGGCCCGGAGATGAAGCCTCTCTCCCGCGAGTGGAGTTTTACACTCAAAAATGGTGACGATAACGACGATGATGAAAACGGACCGGCCAAACTAGACCCAGGGACCCACAAGAGGGAGTTCCCGCAGTCTTGTTCAGGTTGAAGAAGAGTAAGGCCCCAGCATCGACTACAAAGACTACATGAACTTCTTCATAGACCTGCAGGTGGAGAAGGAGAAACAGAGCCAGGTCAGAGGTCAGCTCCGGATCAAGCGGGTGGAGTATGTCCACAAGAAGACGGGTTACGACGCACGTCCTAAGTAGGAGAAGTCCGTGTCTGACCAGGAGCAGCGCTACCAGAAGTAAATAGCCATCATGGAGGACCTGAAGTGGTAGCACCAGCGTGACTTGGAGGCGGACAAGCAGCAGGCCGAGGAGCTGCGGCAGCAGAGCCAGGAGAAGGTGGATTGCAATGAGGAGTTTGTCGAGGACCTGCACCTCATCGACTTCGAGCAGATGAAGATCGAGAACCAGGCATACAAGAACGAGAAGATAGAGGAGCGCAACGAGGAGTTCCTCAAACTGTGCAAGAAGATCACCAGCACTGTCCAGGTACTGGCCCACGTGAAGGAAAAGCTCCAGTTTGTGCAGATGGAGAACCAGGCCGACGTGGAGGCGGTGGTGGCCAGGACGTGCTGACCAAGACCAACTAGGCCAGGGACGGCCTCCGCATGGAGAACCTGGCCTGCTGGGCAACAATACCCTTCTGAGGAACTTTGAGGAGAAGGTGCATGCCTCAGATGGCCTAGAGGAGAGGTACGCAGAGCTCTTACTGAAGTGTTCCGGGGTGAAGGAGAAACTGGAGCACACCAAACATACAGCGCAGTGAGGGAGAGGAGAGGATACACGGGAAGACACGCTAACGAATAAGCGCACACACACACTGACACACACAGGAATGAAAGAATGTGATCAAACACAATTGTTGTGATAGGGGAATATTTGTCATGCAAAATGACTTGCATGTTCATAAATGCATAAATACATGTATGAGTTATGTTTTCACATTTATAATAAATGTTCAGTTTATTCTACATGTCCTTATTCTATTATTTCTCAAAAGACCATAATAGGCTACAACCTCAGCTTTGATATGTCCAGTGTGATTAGTGAAGCTCAATGATTCTGAATATGAAATGCTTTCAGTCACCTAATTAGTAAAAGACACCAATGCATCCAGGGGCGGAACTTTCATTGGGGACGCGGGGACATGACCCCCACCCCCACATTCTAAAATTGCATTTTTGTCCCCCCGGTTTTATTAATGCACTGTGATACTAAAAGCGGCATCGGTGTGCTTTAGGACCATGGGGACGCCTCAGAGCCCTCAGGTAGGCTGTTTGGCGGTTTGAAAGGTACAGTGCTGCTGTCTGCAGCTGCTGTCTCTGTGCATGGTGAGCTTTTTCTCACCATGCACAGCAAGCTTTTCTCACCATGTAAAAGCAAGCTGAACAGAAACAATCTACTCTTTATTTGACTGAAGTAGCTGGCAAGGTAACTGCTGTTTGACTACACAGATTAAAAAAACGTTTATTTCCAGTGCTGAGCTAGTAGTGTAACTGACATGTAACGTTAGTTCCAGTAATGTTTCATCCCCTCTACACTGAAGTTCTGTCTGAAGAGAATGAACTAGCTAGCTAGTAGCTACCACAGCCAGTTCATCTTTAGTCTCTCTATCTGTCAGGTAGCTGTATCTTAACAGCTGTTGTGTGTATGGGAATGTTTTGTAGCCTTCTTGTCCCATTTCAACAGAAGTAAATTCACCTGGCTAGTTTTCATCAGTTGATGTACCATTAGAGATAGCCAAAAGTTGGCTAACGTCAGCTAGCTAGCTCACTAACTTTAGCTATTATTTTTGCCTCAATCATGCTAGACCTGAATCAAATTATGAAATCAGCTGCCAAATGATTGAAGGCTGATATTCGGACGTTTTTTGACAGCACAATGTGAGTTTTTATTAGAGTCAGTATAGTAATGTAACGTTATTGATCTGTCAGTTTCCCTAGATAATTCTCTATTTTTCCACACTTACATGGTATAAATAGTTCTACAGACTACACTGCCATGGTGCACAGTCAGTATACAATACTATGCTCATCAAGTCTTAGCAGGATCAGATGGTGACAGGTGTCCCAGCTGTGTCAGACAGCCAAGGAAGACCCGTGTAAGGAGCTCAGGTGAATTATTTTGTATATTATAACAATCAGTGAATGGATACAAAGTTCCAACTTGAGTTGATGGGTAGGTCTACAGTCTGGGATCTGGGAATGATGGTCATTTCAATCATTCAACCATTGATCATATTATGGGATCATAATGTATACAGTGCATTCGGAAAGTGTTCAGACCCCTTGACTTTTTCCCCATTTTGTTACGTTACAGCCTTATTCTAAAATTGATTAAATCATTTTTTCCACCTCATCAATCTTCACACAATGTCCCATAATGACAAAGCAAAAACAGATTTTAATACATTTTTGCAATTGTATTAAAATTTAAAAAAATGGAAATATCCTATTTACTTAGTACTTTGTTGAAGCACATTTGGCAGCAATTGCAGCCCCGAGTCTTCTTGGGTATGATGCTACAAACTTGGCACACCTGTATTTGGGGAGTTTCTCCCATTCTTCTCTGTAGATCCTCTCAAGCTCTGTCAGGTTGGATGGGGAGCGTCGCTGCAAAGCTATTTTCAGGTCTCTCAAGAGATGTTTGTTTGGGTTCAAGTCCGGACTCTGGCTGGGCCACTCAAGGACATTCAGAGACTTGTTCATAAAAAGGTTAGCTTATAACAGTGAAAGTTTTTTTGTGGGATAAACATAAGGCAATTCTAGGTATTGTGGCATATTTTGGTTAAACTATCTCCAATTCAATGGAATTGCAACCCTCTGCATGCACAGTGCATTCTTCCATCACATGTGCAGTGCACTCTTCCATCATGTGTACAGCTGATTCTCAAGATCTTGCAAACTAATGAGATGCTATTGAGCCCACACTACTACACTTGGCTCAGAAGCCAAGGACTACATGCTTTCTGGTAAGTTTTTAATACGATACTGGGTGGGGTGAATATATTTTTTATAAGACATACATTATTTTTTGTTAACTAGTAAATAGTAGCCTACAGCAAAGTGTGTTTAAATCATTTGTAACATGTTAACAATTTCTGCTAGTTAGTTTTTGCTACCATGTGGGTTTTAGCTTGCTTGAGCCTGCTAACTGAGGAGTGTTAATTCACCTGTTTCCATACATGTTTCATTTTAAAACATGTATCTTACAAAGGAGTTGTTTAATCTAACTGCTTAACTATTTATCTGTACATGGAATTGTATTTGCTTTTTTTACATAAAAAAAAATCTTTACAGGAAAATGCCATGGGCACTATCTGATGTGTGGAGACATTTCACTGCAGCTAATGTAGAAGGAAAAGCTGTGTACATTTTCAAATACTGTGCCAAATCATATGTGAAGAATGCAACAAAGATACAGAATCATCTGACCAAGTGCATAAAGTTCCCTCAGTGCTGACAACAAGCAATCTCTCACAAAAGTGAAAATTATGAATCAGGCACCTTATCGATAGCAACAGCTCATGGTCCTCCTGGAATCAGAGGTTTTATTGACTCAATGGAGGAATGTAGTCAGAGAAATGCTGATGAATGTCTTGCTCGAGCTGTGTATGCAACTGGTTCACCTCTGATGCTCACAGGCAATGTGTATTGGAAGAGATTTCTGAATGTTCGCTCAGCATACACCTCTCCAACCAGACATGCTTTATCTACTCATTTGCTGGATGCAGAGTTCAACAGTGTTCAAGTGAAGGTCAAGCAAATCATACAGAAACCAGACTGTATTGCAATCTTCTCTGATGGGTGGTCGAATGTTTGTGGGCAAGGAATAATTAACTACATCATCTCCATCCCTCAACCAGTATTCTACAAGAGCAAATACACAAGGGACTACCCTCACATCACACCCCTTGGCTGTGCTGCTCATGCATTAAATCTACTCATCAAGGACATCATAGCACTGAAAAGAATGGATACACTCTACAAGAGAGCCAAAGAAATGGTTAGGTATGCAAAGGATCATGAAGTTATAGCAGCAATCTAAGTGAGAAGAATAAGAGCACCACATTGAAGCTGCCCAGCAACACCCGTTGGGGTGGTGTTGTCATCATATTTGACAATCTCCTGGAGGGGAAGGAGTCTCTCCAAGAAATGGCCATATCACAGTCTGCCGATATGGATGGCCCCATCATGAGGATCCTCCTGGATGATGTATTTTGGGAGAGAGTGGTAAGCAGCCTGAAACTCCTGAAACCTATAGCAGTAGCCATTGCACGGATTGAGACAATGCCATCCTGACTGATGTTCAGACTCTGCTTGCAGATGTAAGAGAAGAAATCCGTACTGCCCTGCCCACTTCACTGTTGCTCCAAGCAGAGGAAACTGCGGTTTTGAAATACATCAAAAAGCGCGAAGACTTCTGCCTGAAGCCCAATACACGCCGCAGCGTACATGTTGGACCCAAAGTATGCTGGCAAGAGCATCCTGACTGGTGCAGAGATCAACAAGGTCTATGGTGTCATCACTACCGTGTCTCGCCACCTTGGCCTGGATGAGGGCAAGGTTCTTGGCAGTCTGGCAAAGTACACTACCAAGCAAGGGCTCTGGGATGGAGATGCAATATGGCAGTCGTGCCAACATATCTCATCAGCCACCTGGTGAAGGGACTTTGTGGATCTGAGGCTCTTTCCCCTGTGGCCTCCATCATCCTCCTAATCCCACCAACATCAGTTGCCTCAGAGCACAACTGGTCCTTGTTTTGGAACACACACACCAAAGCACACAACAGGCTAACGAATACATGGGTTGAAAAATTGGTGGGCATCCATTCATTGGTGGCTTTTTGAGTCTGACAATGAGCCATTCTCAACAAGGCTGGAAAGTGACAGTGAAGATGAGGCCTCTGATGTTCAAGAGATGGACACTGAGAGGGTCCAGGGAGAAGACACGGAAGCCTGAGAGGAAGACAACCAAAGCTTTAGTTTCTAGACTATCATTTTACAGATATATGTTGAAAATGTTTTTGGGAGATGCGATAGATCATTGGGGATCATTCAATATTCCCTTTATTTTGTTGTTCAGAGTGAAATAATCCCATGTGAAGAGTCAACTAATTTAATTAAAATGCAAGTTGTAACTAAATTGTTTAGTTCATTAAAATTTATATTGGAAGGATTTAATAATTTGCAATTATGTCTACTTATGATAAGGTCAAATGTTTATGTTTCTGTCTCCATATGATATGGTAAATATATCCAATGCAAAAAAAACATCTACATTTAAATGGTATTAATATTAATTTGCATGTATTTCCGTTAATTCCCTTTAATATTCATGTATTCCTGTTAATTCCCACAGAAAGTTTCCGCCTCTGAATATTCCCCAAAATATGCAACCCTAAACAGGACACACCTGAGCTCAATTTTGAGTGTCATAGAAAAGGGTCTGAATTCTTATGTAAATAATGTTTTTGTTGTTGTTATTGTTCTTATACATAAAAAATAAAAATAAAATAAAGGTTTGCTTTGTCATTATGGGGAATTGTGTGTAGATTGATGAGGAAAAAAATAAATGTAATACATTTTAGAATAAGACTGTAACGTAACAAAATGTGGAAAAAGTCAAGGGGTCTGAATTCTTTCCGAATGCACTGTAAATGTACATGTTTGAATACCCAGTCATGTTCATATAATCTCGGATGTAAATTACTGCAGTTTAAGACCATCCATAGAGCATACTATTATGCCAGTGAAACTGAATATCATGTAAAACACAAAAGGGGACATATTTGCATGTTACGATCTTGTGAAGGCGGGCTGAATTCTGTCAGAGTGTCTTCTTTTATCAGCATGTCTACAGATTCTCCCTTTTCCCTGTTTTTGTTTGCTTGGAAATGTTGATACTGGAGTATGGGGAAATCCCCAACAATATGGGGATTGTGGCTCAGATGCACAAGGCACTTTTCTCTCCAGAATGCATTCTCTCCCACCATTTCGTGGGTATTCATTGTTTCCCTTTATTGTGTGTATTTTTTGCTGTGTCTATCAATTCCCCATTACATATATCACCAGCAGTAGCCTACATTTGTCTGTAATTCCTATCATTTCTAATCTCCAATTGTGATGTCTACTTCCGCTCCTCCTCTCTGGTGCTTGCTGTCGCCAGTTGTCTCATCATTACGCACACCTGCCACCATCGTTACGCGCACCTGCGCCTCATGACACTCACCTGGACTCCATCACCTTCCTGATTACCTCCCTTATATCTGTCACTCCCTTTGGTTATTTCCCCAGGTGTTATTGACTCCGTTTCTGTATCATGTCTGTTTTGTGGTTCTTGGCGCTGTACACATTACAGAATAATGCCTCACCAAGGGGAAGCAACAGGGATTTATTTTTACTGGTGACGTCGGGGTCCGGAGGGCTGCCAAAGCAACCGGGGATGCCTCAGCTGGCTCGTCAGGCTTCTATGCCTCAGCTGGCTCGACAGGTCCTCAAGCCTCGGTTGGCTCGTCAGTCTTCCATTGCCTAAGCTCTCGGCAACACCTCAGCTGGCATGTCAGGCTTCCATGCCTCAGCTGGCTCGACAGGTTCTTACCTCCCCCTATATCTGTCACTCCCTTTGGTTCTTTCCTCAGGTGTTATTGACTGTTTTGTGTCTGTACGCTTTTCTTGTTTTGTTCTATTGATTTAATTGGCAGTCCTGTACTTGCTTCCCGACTCCCAGCGTACACGTTACACCAGAGTTTGTTTGGTTAATGCATTCAAAATTGTATTACTAGTCATTTACTGTTCTCATTGTCGGCTTGGACATGTGTTTTGCAAAACTCAATCTATGCTACACTTGTGAGAAACATATAGAAGTAAGACTAGTCTACTTGGCTGGCACACAAATGTTGTTCTATAAATGTGCCCAGTTGGATGTCTGCTTGCTTTGACTCTCCACCACTAATGCATGAGCTGTGGAGCTTCTCAATGTAATATTTCTTCACCTCAAACAGCAAGTAAACAAACTGTTTTTAGACTCAATTCAGAATGATAGTTCCTCAATGTATAGTATTTGAACAATAGTTCCAGCTCTCTTTTATAACCACTCAGCATGAAAGTGAAAAATGTAATGCTCTGATCCAGTGGAAACTTAATAAAAAAACTGATTAATTCTTATCCCTTGCACAAATAGCCTACAGCTGTGTCTGTCCTGAGCTCACTGGTGTGGGAAACTGAGGGCCCAGAATATTTTATACAACGTTGCTAGCGTGAAGTTCGCGTAGCCAATGTGATTTTAAAGGATATTTTTGACCTGCAGGCTGCAATATTTTATGTAGGCTATTTTTAGATGGCAAAAGTTACTATTAGATTTGACTATAGATTAACCACAGACAATGATTTTGAGAGACTATAAATTAAACTTCCACAAATGTGCATATGAAAATCAAAACTAGGGCAGATTGGTAGAAATTGTAAGCTAAATTGGCACTCCAAATGGAGAAGGTTGCTGACCGCTGGTGTAGGCAATTACAGGCAACTTCATGAGCTTAATGGCAGAAGGCTCTTGATCTCTTGCTCCCTCTTGAGTCATTTGTGTCTTATTTAATCAAACAGCGTGCTTAAAGCATCAGACTAGGTCAGTACATAATAACCTAGTTGATCTTCTTTAAACAGGGTTTGTCTATGGAAAAATACATGTTTAAAAATTGACCAATTGATACATGGTCAACAAGATGTTTCGTTGTTGTTGCCGGAGACGGCCCTAGTAGAAATGCAGGAAATGATATTTAGATGCCCAAAACAATTCTGAGGACGAAGTTGTGCCACTGATTCCTCCGGCTCCCGAGTAGCGCAGCGGTCTAAGGCATTGTATCTTAGTGCTAGAGGTGTCACTACAGACACTGGTTTGATTCCAGGCTTTATCACAACCGGCCATGATTGGGAGTCCCATAGGAATTGGCTCCGCATTGTCCGGGTTTGGCCGGTGTAGGCAATCATTGCAAATAAGAATTAGTTCTTAACCGACTTGCCTGGTTAGATAAAATAACATCACTTCAAGACTTTTGTAAGCTATTCCAAAAACTATGACAAACTACCAGCTTTTTCTTATAAGAGAATCAACTATCCTCTGATGTTCAGTAGATGGCGACATTGTAAAGGAAACTATTCACCCTATGAGTGAGTATTCTGCAAAGTCATAAATCACTAACTGTCCACAGAGGAAAACCGTATTATAATAAGTAGTCTTACAAATACCACTAAAATGCCAAGAAAGTATTTACAACACCAGGTTATACTACAGTTGTCATGAAGGAAACAACGATACTCAAGATTGGTGGTAGAGAGCGCACTGAGCAGTTGATTTGCAATCACTTTAAGCGGTCATCAAAATGTAACATTTTTGATTTCACTCAGTGGTTTAGTTGCCCAGTTAGCAGAAATCATACATTAAAAATCAAATATTAAATTTAAAAAAAAAAAATCCAGGGTGGAAAGAATCAGTCATTACTTATCAAACATATTTATCAGATATGAAATGTCAAAAGGCTGACACATTTAGCTCTTTGATAAGCAGCACCATTTACTTACAACTGTCTGCTGTGGAAATACTAAGTCATAAAGTACAACTTTTTCAGCATAGCATCATTCAGGAGGATGCATTGAAGTTACATTTACTCAATTGGTGTCTGACGATAACTGCAAATCTCTTCAAAGTTCTTTTGGCCTAGGGTTGGGTGGGGTCCACACAAATCTTCTGACCCGTCGTCTTCAGAGTTGCGCTGTGCGTAGGACCACATCGGAGAGCATGAAGAAACAGTTATGTTAAGTCAAACGTTTACAAAAGGAAGAATGTGGAAAACAAAACTCCTGTAAAGTTGCTGTAAAACAAAGTGTGTGGTGAGTAAATTATGCACATCAATGAAGCTTACATAACCTCCAGGAAGTTGCAGGTTGGAGATGTGTACACTACAACATCGGAGATTAATGTAGCTATTCTTCCCTGCTCATTCTTGGCGCGCAGACAATCCCTGCATGAGACCGAAACAGAGAGAGACACCTGATAAAATGTCCATTTATACATTCTTCCAGTAATGATTGGGTAACTTAGTTATTCTAGCACGAAAACAAGGACAAACATTTAGTTTAGTCCATGTTATCAATAGTGTAGGTAGGTGTAGAATGGCTTGTTTGGGTAACAGCTACAGTGGAAGTCGGAAGTTTACATACACTTATGTTGGAGTCATTAAAACTTGTTTTTCAACCACTCCACAAATGTCTCGTTAACAAACTATAGTTTTGGCAAGTCGGTTAGGACATTACTTTGTGCATGACAAGTAATATTTCCAACAATTGTTTACAGACAGATTATTTTACATCACAATTCCAGTGGGTCAGACGTTTACATACACTAAGTTAATTGTGCCTCTAAACAGCTTGGAAAATTCCAGAAAAATTCCAGAATTATGTCATGGCTTTAGAAGTTTATGAAATGCTAATTGACATCTTTTGAGTCAATTGGAGGTGTATCTGTGGATATATTTCAAGGCCTAACTTTAAACTCAGTGCCTCTGTTTGACATCATGGGAAAATCAAAAGAAATCAGCCAAGACCTCAGAAAAAAATGGTAGACCTCCACAAGTCTGGTTCATCCTTGGGAGCAATTTCCAAACGCCTGAAGGTACCACGTTCATCTGTACAAACAATAGTACACAAGTATAAACACCATGGGACCACACAGCCGTCATACCGCTCAGGAAGGAGACGCGTTCTGTCTCCTAGAGATGAACGTACTTTGGTGCGAAAAGTGCAAATCAATCCCAGAACAACAGCAAAGGACCTTAAGAAGATGCTGGAGGAAACAGGTACAACAGTATCTATATCCACAGTAAAACTAGTCCTATATCGACACATCCTGAAAGGCCACTCAGTAAGGAAGAAGCCAATGCTCCAAAACCGCCATAAAAATGCCAGATTACAGTTTGCCAAATATCACTTTTGGCACATTTCAGGTGTAAGTGGTGTATTTTCTAAAACTTAGTACCAAAGTCTAAACTGATAACACTTGTAATGCCCTCTGTCTTATGTTCAGGACCTTTGATTGAGCATTGAGCAGTTGAACACATCTTTAACCCCTGAATCATTCATACAAAAGTTTTACGCAAAATACAATGAGAACATTTCACTTAGTCACCAATACATCAGATAATGATAGGCTCACTGTTTAGTACTTTTAACTAACACTTAATCCAATAGCAAAAAATATATGATATACTACTCAAAATGGATCTTTTTGAAGTGTTGATAGAAGGAATAATAGAGGGCAAATACCATTTTCCATATAGTATTTAGCTATGTACCAGTATGAGCTCTACCAAGACAGCTCCTCAGACTGGCAGGAGCTGATGGGGGCGTGGCTCAAGGAAGTCTTCTGGATGCTCTCGGGATGTTGACACTAGGTGGAAATATGTCGAAGAACTAAATCTGGTCCACACTTGTACAACAAACATCAGCACACCACACCACAGCATGACACTGAACCCTGACAAGTGCAAGGTCCTATCAGGGACCTTCACAGGAAATCTACCACACCATCCTAGGAGGATACTTCAGTTATACTGAGGCACTTAAGACCCTGTCCCTAACACGGCTTCAAGACGGACACAACTCTGCACTGACTTCGCCTCCTAAAATCTAAATTCAGACTAGCTACCCCCTGCCCAATTCACAGTGACAAGCAGGAACACCCGCAGCCAAAACAAACTGACTCGACTAAGTCTAGACTCTAAGTCTAGAACTGAACGGTACATAAGGTTACATACTATGATGGATATAACAAGAAAAATATAATAAACTAAAATGACACCCAACATGCTGTATAAAAAACAAGCCATACAAAATGGTAAGATTGATCAAGAGCCTGTTGGCTCAGTATTGTTCATACATGCTAAATGTCTGTGAGAGAAGAAAAAGTCTAAGCTTATAAAGAAAAGTGATACAATGTATAGATAAGAGTTCAATTATGAAAATCCAACAAAAGGGCTTACCAAGAAAAACTTCCAAAGGGTCTTCCTCAGAGTGAACTAACAATTGCACTTAACTCCTATTTATAGCCTAGTGGGACACACAACAATGTAAAAATAAAAATAATGTCTAGTTCAAGGTAAGGGCTTTTGTAATCGAGTTGCCTTGATTTAAAAAAAAAAACTCTGTGCCACCCTTTCACAGACACTTAAATATCATCTATGTATGTACTTTATTTTATCATTGCCTATTGAACATGGCAGCCTCTAGCCCTGCTCAATATGCCTTAACCATGTTGTTCCACCTCCCACATATGCGATGACATCACCTGGTTTAAACCTCTCCAGAGACTATATCTCTCTCTTCATTATTCAATGCCTAGGTTTACCTCCAATGTACTCTCTTCCTACCATACCTTTGTCTGTACATTATGCCTTGAATCTATGCTATCGTGCCCAGAAACCTGCTCCCTTTACTCTGTTCCAAACGTGCTAGACGGCCAGTTCCTATAGCCTTTAGCCGTACCCTTATCCTACTTCTCCTCTGTTCCTCTGGTGATGTAGAGGTTAATCCGGGACCTGCAATGCCTAGCTCCATTCCTACTCCCCAGGTGCTCTCATTTGTTGACTTCTGTAGCCGTAAAAGCCTTGGTTTCATGCATGTTAACATTAGAAGCCTTTTATTAACTGCTTTAGCACACTCTGCCAACCCAGATGTCTTAGCCGTGTCTGAATCCTGGCTTAGGAAAACCACCAAAACCCCTGAAATTTCAATCTCTAACATTTTCCGCCAAGATAGAACTGCCAAAGGGGGCGGTGTTGCAATATACTGCAGAGATAGCCTGCAGAGTTCTGTCTTACTATCCAGGTCTTTACCAAAACAATTTGAGATTCTACTTCTAAAAATGCACCTTTCCAGAAACAAGTCTCTCGCTGTTGCTGCTTGCTATAGACCACCCTCTGCCTCCAGCTGTGCCCTGGACACCATATGTGAATTGGTTGCTCCCCATCTATCTTCTGAGCTCGTGCTGCTAGGTGACCTAAACTGGGACATGCTTAACACCCCGGCCATCCTACAATCTAAGCTTGATGCCCTCAATCTCACACAAATGATCAATTAGTCTACCAGGTACAACCCCAAATCCGTAAACATGGGCGCCCTCATAGATATCATCCTAACTAACTCGCCCTCCAAATACAACTCTGCTGTTTTCAACAAAGATCTCAGCGATCACTGCCTCATTGCCTGCATCCGTAATAGGCCTGCGGTCCAACGACCACCCCTCATCACTGCCCAACGCTCCCTAAAACACTTCAGCGAACAGGCCTTTCTAATTGACCTGGCCGGGGTATCCTGGAATGACATTGACCTCATCCCGTCAGTAGAGGATGGCTGGTTATTCTGTGCAGCTGTATTCATCGACCTGGCCAAGGCTTTTGACTCTGTCAATCACCACATTCTTATTGGCAGACTCAACAGCCTTGGTTTCTCAAATGATTGCCTCGCCTGGTTCACCAACTACTTCTCTGATAGAGCTCAGTGTGTCAAATCGGAGGGCCTGTTGTCCGGACCTCTGGCAGTCTCTATGGGGGTGCCACAGGGTTAAATTCTCGGGCCGACTCTCTTCTCTGTATACATCAATGATGTCGCTCTTGCTGCTGGTGATTCTCTAATCAACCTCTACGCAGACGGCACCATTCTATATACTTCTGGCCCTTCTTTGGACAATGTGTTAACAACCCTCCAGACGAGCTTCAATGCCATACAACTCTCCTTCCGTGGCCTCCAACTGCTCTTAAATGCAAATAAAACTAAATGCATGCTATTCAACCGATCATTGCCCGCACCTGCCCGCCCATCCAGCATCACTACTATGGACGGCTCTGACTTAGAATATGTGGATAACTACAAATACCTAGTTGTCTGGCTAGACTGTAAACTCTCCTTCCAGACTCACATTAAGCATCTCCAATCAAAAATTAAATCTAGAATCGGTTTTCTATTTCGCAACAAAGCTTCCTTCACTCATGCTGCCAAACATACCCTCGTAAAACTGACCATCCTACCGATCCTTGACTTCGGCGATGTCATCTATAAAATAGCCTCCAACACTCTACTCAGCAAACTGGATGTAGTCTATCACAGTGCCATCCGTTTTTTCACCAAAGCCCCATATACTACCCACCACTGCGACCTGTACGCTCTAGTTGGCTGGCCCTCACTTCAAACTCGTCGCCAAACCCACTGGCTACAGGTTATCTACAAGTCTCTGCTAGGTAAAGCCCCGCCCTATCTAGGCTCGTTGGTCACCATAGCAGCACCCACTCGTAGCACACGCTCCAGCAGGTATATCTCACTGGTCACCCCCAAAGCCAATTCCTCCTTTGGTCGCCTTTCCTTCCAGTTCTCTGCTGCCACTGACTGGAACAAACTGCAAAAATCATTGAAGCTGGAGATTCCCATCTCCCTCACTAGCTTTATGAACCAGCTGTCAGAGCAGCTCACAGATCACTGCATCTGTTCATAGCCCATCTGTATACAGCCCATCTATCTACCTCATTCCCATACTGTATTTATTTATTTTGCACCACAGTATCTCTACTTGCACATCCATCTTTTGCACATCTACCATTCCAGTGTTTAATTACCATATTGTAATTACTTCTCCACCATGGCCTATTTATTGCCTTTAACTCCCTTATTTGACCTTATTTGCACTCACTGTATATATACTTTTTTTCCTACTGTGTAATTGACTGTGTATGTTTGTTTATTCCATGTGTAACTCTGTTGTTGTATGTGTCGAACTGCTATGCTTTATCTTGGCCAGGTCGCAGTTGCAAATGAGAACTTGTTCTCAACTAGCCTACCAGGTTAAATAAAGGTGAAATATATATATATATATATATTTTTTTTAATCAACTAGGCACCTGATTTATCTTCTGATTGTGTGCTAAATTGCAATTTATTTACCTTGAACCATGATATTTGCATTTTTACATTGTTGTGTCTCAAAAGGCCACTAGGCTATAAATATGAGCTAAGTGCAATTGTCAGGTTGCCTTGAGGAAGATGTCGGCTTGATGTCAAAACGTCAGTGACCTGTACTCATCCTGAACAAAGGACTAAAGAACAAGAAATTAATCTGACTTTTTTGTTAAGAGCGGCAACTATTTTCTGCCTCGAATCAGGCTTTTTAAAGTTTTTCCTCGGTAAGCCCTTTTGAGTTAGACAATGTATTTCATGTTCATTACATGTTCATTACATGTGTTATACATTTAAGTGATTATCATGATAGCTTGCATATACAGTGGGGCAAAAAAGTATTTAGTCAGCCACCAATTGTGCAAGTTCTCCCACTTAAAAAGATGAGGCCTGTAATTTTCATCATAGGTAGACTTCAACTATGACAGACAAAATGAGAAAAAAAAAGAATCACATTCTAGGATTTTTTAATGAATTTATTTGCAAATTATGGTGGAAAATAAGTATTTGGTCAATAACAAAAGTTTCTCAATACTTTGTTAAATACCCTTGGTTGGCAATGACAGAGGTCTTCAAGGTTCACACACTGTTGCTGGTATTTTTCTCATTTTGTCTGTCATAGTTGAAGTGTACCTATGATGAAAATTACAGGCCTCTCTCATTTTTTTAAGTGGGAGAATTTGCACAATTGGTGGCTGACTAAATACTTTTTTGCCCCACTGTAATTTAAAACTTTTTGTCACTACATGTCAAAGTAAAACAGTTATTCTAAGCAGAGCTGACAATGAAGTAGGAGCCGGAGTTTATACATGTTCAGATTTCAGCCTTCTTCCAGTGAAGTGGTTACTTGAATCTACTCTCATCGATGGCCTTCATGATCCTGTCAATCAAAGGCTCATCTGGGTTGGCACAAATGGAGTAGTTTTTTTGTGTGATCAACCTGGAAGAGAGACAATATCAAAATAAATATCACTACTGTAGGTGTAGTGTGTGTGTGTGTGTGTGTGTGTGTGTGTGTGTGTGTATGACAAGGAAACTTATTTTAGGCTACATACATGACCCCCTTATGAGTGCAGTCAGATCTGGTAATTTCATATGCCACAATTCATTGTTTGGGGATTCTTCTTTGGTAATACTGGAAACAGCATTCACTAGGAACATTTCCATCTGTATAAAAAGACAATCTGTCAGTTTCCTGTACTTTTTCTGACATACTATAAGTCAACATGGAATCTTTCACTTCAGCTCATAATGCAACAATTTCCCAAAACAAAACAAAAAGCAATTTTGGACTCACCAATGTAGACATGTTCGAATATATGCAACTTAAAAGTTTAATATCACAACATTTCAGCCCGAAAGCTTTTGGACATCAGAGCAATATTGAGGGAATCCTATTTGACTCACATGATAGTTAAGATATACAAAGCCTTGCAGATTGTCAATTAGATAGGCTCTCTCTTAGAAGAAAACAACTGATCTAGGAACAAGATCGAGGGAAATTACTCTTAATCCAGTATAAACTCTTGTTTAGAATTTATTATAAGAGACAAAATTCACAAATTCTACAGCACAACAGCAGAGTCAGGTCTTAAGTGTAAAACAAATCAATAATTCATGGCTTCTGGGAGCGCTATAAAGTCATAAAAGTAATGGGTGGAGTTAGAAATTTGGCTGTCAGAAGTTTGATTAAAGGTAAACTTACATTGTCAATCAAATCAAATTGTATTAGTCACATGCTGTCACATCCTGACCTTAGTTATCTTAGTTTTCTTTATTATTTTGGTTAGGTCAGGGTGTGGCATGTGTGTTTTTGTATTGTCTAGGGTTTTTGTATGTCTAGGGGTTTTTCTAGTCTAGGTGTTTATATGTCTATGGTTGCCTGGATTGGTTCTCAATCAGAGGCAGCTGTTTATTCGTTGTCTCTGATTGGGAACCATATTTAGGCAACCATATTCATAGGTTTATCTGTGGGTTATTGTCTTTGTTTAGTTGCCTGTGTCAGCACTAGTGTTTATAGCTTCACGTTCGTTTTATTGTTTTGTTAGTATGTTTAAGTATTCTTCGTTTAATAAAGAGGAATGTATTCTCATCCCGCTGCGCCTTGGTCTCCTCGTTATGACGAACGTGACACATGCGCCAGGTGTAGACCAACAGGTCTTACAGTGAAATGCTTACTTACGAACCCCAAACCAACAGTGCAGTTTAAAAAAAGTAAGGATAAGAACAAGAGATAAATGTACAGAGTCAATGTGCAGTGGCACTGGTTAGTTGAGGTAGTATGTACATGTAGGTAGAATTATTAAAGTGACTATACATCGATGACAACAGAGAGTAGCAGTGGTGTGGGCGGGGGGGGGGGCAATGCAAATAGTCTGGGTAGCCATTTGACTAGATGTTCAGGAGTCTTATGGCTTAAGGGTAAAAGCTGTTTAGAAGCCTCTTGGACCTAGACTTGGCACTCCAGGACCGCTTGCTGTGCGGTAGCGGAGAGAACAGTCTATGACGAGGGTGGCTGGAGTCTTTGACAATTTTTAGGGCCTTTCTCTGACAACACCTGGTATAGAGGTCCTGGATGGCAGGAAGCTTGGCACCAGTGATGTACTGGGCCGTTCGCACTACCCTCTGTAGGTGCCTTGCGGTCGGAGGCCGAGCAGTTGCCATACCAGGCAGTGATGCAACCAGGATGCTCTTGATGGTGCAGCTGTAGAACCTTTTGAGAATCTGAGGACCCATGACAAATCTTTTCAGTTTCCTGAGGGGGAATATGTTTTGTTGTGCCCGCTTCACGACCGTCTTGGTGTGCTTGGACCATGTTAGTTTGTTGGTGATGTGGACACCAAGAAACTTGAAGCTCTCAACTTGCTCCACTACAGCCCCATCGATCAGAATGGGGGAGTGCTCAGTCCTTTTTTTCCTGTAGTCCACAATCATCTCCTTTGTCTTGATCACATTGAGGGAGAGGTTGCTGTCCTGGCAGCACATGGCCAGGTCTCTGACCTCCTCCCTATAGGCTGTCTCGTTGTTGTTGATTAGGCCTACCGCCGTTGTGTCATCGGCAAATGTAATGATGGTGTTGGAGTCGTGCCTGGCCATGCAGTCATGAGTGAACAGGGAGTACAGGAGAGGGCTGAGCACGCACCCCTGAGGGGCCCCTGTGTTGAGGATCAGCTTGGCGGATGTGTTGTTACCTACGCTTACCACCTGGGGGCGGCCCGTCAGGAAGTCCAGGATCCAGTTGCAGAGGGAGGTGTTTAGTCCCAGGGTCCTTAGCTTCGCGATGAGCTTTGAGGGCACTATGGTGTTGAATGCCGAGCTGTAGTCAATGAATAGCATTCTCACATAGGTGTTCCTTTTGTCCAGGTGGGAAAGGGCGGTGTGCAGTGCAATAAAGATTGCATCATCTGTGGATCTGTTGGAGCGGTATTCACATTGGAGTGAGTCTAGGGTTTCTGGGATAATGGTGTTGATGTGAGCCATGACCAGCCTTTCAAAGCACTTCATGGCTACAGACGTGAGTGCTACGGGTCCGCAGTCATTTAGGCAGGTTACCTTAGTGTTCTTGGGCACAGGCACTATGGTGGTCTGCTTAAAACATGTTGGTATTACAGACTTGGACAGGGAGAGGTTAAAAATGTCAGTGAAGACACTTGCTAGTTTGTCAGCGCATGCTCGCAGTAGACTGGTAATCCATCTGGCCCTGCGGCCTTGTGAATGTTGACCTGTCTAAAGGTCTTACTCACATTGGCTGCGGAGAGCGTGATCACACATTCTTTCAGTACAGCTGGTGCTCTCATGCATGTTTCAGTGTTATTTGCCTCAAAGCGAGCATAAAAGTAGTTTCTCTCATCTGGTAGGCTCGTGTCACTGGGCAGCTCTCGGCTGTGCTTCCCTTTATAGTCCGTAATGGTTTTGAAAGCCCTGCCACATCCGGCGAGCATCAGAGCCGGTGTAGTACGACTCGATCTTAATCCTGTATTGGCGCTTTGCCTGTTTAATGGTTCGTTGGAGGGCATAGCGGGACTTCTTAGAAGCTTCCGAGTTAGAGTCCCGCTCCTTGAAAGCGGCAGCTCTAGCCTTTAGCTCAGTGCCGATGCTGCCTGTAATCCATGGCTTCTGGTTGGGGTATGTATGTACGGTCACTGTGGGGACGTCATCGATGCACTTATTGATGAAGCCAAAGACAGATGTGGTATACTCCTCAATGCCAGTGGTGGAGTCCCGGAACATATTCCAGTCTGTGCTAGCAAAACAGTCCTGTAGCTTAGCATCTGCTTCATCTGACCACTTTTTTATTGATCTAGTCAGTGGTGCTTCCTGCTTTAATTTTTTGCTTGTAAGATTTGCCAAATGGAGGGCGAGGGAGAGCTTTGTATGCGTCTCTGTGTGTGGAGGATAGGTGGTCCAGAGTTCTTTTCCCTCTGGTTGCACATTTAACATGCTGATAGAAATTTGGTGAAACTGATTTAAGTTTCCCTGCATAAAAGTCCCCGGCTAATAAGAGCGCCACCTCTGGGTAACGGGTTCTTGTTTGCTTATGGCGGAATACAGCTCATTCAACACTATCTTAGTGCCAACCGCTGACTGAGGTGGTATGTTAACAGCTACGAAGGATACCGATGAGAACTCTCTCGGTAGGTAGTCTACAGCTTATCATGACATACTCAACCTCAGGCAAGCAATAGCTCGAGACTTCCTTAAATATCGTGCACCAGCTCTTATTTACAAATAGACAGTCCGCCACCCCTTGTCTTACCAGACGCCGCTGTTCTATCCTGCCGGTACATCGTATAACCAGCCAGCTGCATGTTGATATTGTCGTCGTTCAGCCACGACTCCCTGAAGCATAAGATGTTACAGTTTTTAATGTCCTGTTGGTAGTTTAAATCTTCCCCGTAACTCGTCGATTTTATTGTCCAAAGATTGCATGTTTGCTAGTAGAATTGAGGGAAGTGGGGGTTTATTCGATAGCCTCCAAATTCTCAGAAGGCAGCCCGCCCTCCGGCCTCTCTTTCTCCACCTCCTCTTTACGCAGATCACTCGGGTCGGGGCCTGTTCTCGAGGGAGCTGTATATCCTCCAACTTGGGCTCGTCAGAGTCTTGAAAGAAGAAAAAGGATTCTGCTAGTCCGTGGTGAGTAATCGCAGTCCTGATGTCTAGAAGTTATTTTCGGTCATAAGAGACAGTAGCGGCAACATTATGTACAAAATGAGTAAAAAAATAAGTTAAACAACGCAGATAAACGGGAAAAAAAACTATCGGTTGGGGGCACGTAAAACGTCTGCCTTCTGCTCCGGCGCCATTAATCCGTCTATGTGCATATTTCAAGACATGGCATATGAGGGTGCTGTGGGATACCCAATGGGGTGGACCAATATTTTTTTTCAAAATCATTGAGGAAGAAAAGTATCTACTTAAACTGGAAATCAAATGATTCTCCATCACTACGAGAGAAGATTAATCAAATGTACTATTATTTAAATATTGAAAAGGTGTGTGCTACGGAAAAAAATAGAACAGTGCAATTTGAGGCCATATGGCAGAGCGCTACACGCACTGGAAAGTTCCAAGGGATGCAGGATGAGTGTGGTCGAGACATATGTGATATGTAATGGTTGTGGTGGGAACATGTGTGTCCGAGCAGGTATGGTGTCATTGATGTTTGTTGAAATGTGTGTGTGTCTGTCTTTTGTTCATGTATGGCTGTTGTTTGATAAAAAATAATAAACCAGTTCCACTGCATTAAAAAAAAAAAATCCCCTCTAATCACGGGGACCGATTTTAGACCTGGAACACCAGGTGGGTGCAATTAATTATCAGATAAAACAGAAAACCAGCATGCTCCGGACCTTGTGGGGTTAGAGTTGAATACCCCTGCTCTACACCACCTTTGGCTATGAAGCGGTTTCCTGGCGATCACTTGCTCTGCAACTATGGAAAAACAATGACAACACACACACAAGTAGTAGAGATAAAAGTTAACATGGGTCAGTCAAGTTAACCGCTATGAATAGATAATTTATTGAATAAAACAGTAGTTATATACAGCTCCAGTTGACCTTGCTACCCTGCCACCCAAGTCCAACTCGAGTTCAATACAACAGAAAAGGGTCCATTGGAAATGTCACACATTAAAACAAGAGGACATAGTCAAACTGACAAATCAAAACAAAGCATAAAAAGCAGATTTACTACAAAAAAAATGTTAAAAAATGTATTCAATCATTTAAAACGGGGGCCATTTATACTTACCAGGTTGCACTTCTGTGATATAAGGCGTGTTCACATGCTATCGGAGTTGCCGGAAGCTCTTCAAAAGCACATACACACAACAAAACACACATACAAGGATCCTCGATGGTCACGCGTGAGGGACACTGATAACAGTAAGTACTCAAGACAAAATAAAAATCGTAAAAACACGGGATAAATTGTCCAAACGACAGTGTGAAACTACAGGGGTGAAAACTGCACGAGGTGACAAGAATGATTTTTATTTTTTATTGCAGTACTGCAGTGTTCACCGCAAAAAGGGAGCAGGGGGAATGGAGTGCATCCGTCCTCGTACAGTGATCTGAATGTCTACGTGCACAGGGGGGTGAGGAGTGATCCCCAACAGCCAAAGGGGATCACTAAATGCTTGGGGGCTCTGGAGTACGGAGCGTTCTGTACAGTACCTGCATTTGGACCTAGCCTCCAATACATTCAGAATCATCTACAGAGGAGTTATCTTTTTGGCAGGTGGTGGTGGTGGCGGCAGACATGAAAGCAGTAGTAGGATCTGTGAACTGAACACCACACCAAAGCATTCTTGTTGAACAACTCTCTCCCATTGAGCTCACACCTTCAAACCAAGGCTGGTGTGTTCCGTTAGTTTGAAACGGGGTAAATCAGAGCTCATGACTCAGGTCTTTCAGCTACATGACGAAAGGTATTACGGGAACAGGGAACATACAGCGTGCAATAGACCTGAGCCACTCTGCTCCTCACCAAGGAGTAAGACCTCCAATAGAGGAAGGGCATACTGAGGCCAAATAGGGATACCAGCATTTTCAATAGTAGGGACACAGAAGATCCTCAGCAATCTCTTTTAGTTTCCGGAGTCTTCTATTGCACACATTGCAAAACACATTCGGTGAAGCAGCTTCAAAATCAAACCGTTACATATATTAAGATATGACACTTCAAATAGAAACAAAGAAAACAGAATAACTCATTGATGACAAATGAAATGTGCAAAAAAGAAAATAACAGAAAAAAAAATGCGACCGATATGGTATGCGTGTCACACACAACGACAGAGAAGATTCTCATAATCCACCTTAGCTGTTCCAGTTTAAAACCACTTTAGTGTATGTGTAGGACATCATTAAATATCACTTTATTTTCCCAGGTAGCTTATTTCCTCTTTGAAGAGGTTTGGTCAAATGTTTCTTTAAAAAGTGAACCGTAACATTGTGGTGCAACAAACAATACTACATACAAAAGAATAATGGCTATTTGTTGTATTTCTGATGAATCTTCAGAAGAATAAAAATCAATTCACTACCCCCTCTTTTCAAGCCGATGAACAGTTGTCCCCAAATCAAACACTCACGGCTTCTCCTTGGGAGTCTTTACGTCATAGAATGGTATGGAAACAAATAAAAACAAACGAATAAACGGCAAACAAATTAAAAACACATTGAAACCACATCAAACCAAACAAAAAAAAACACATTGAAACCACATCAAACCAAACAAAAAAAACACATTGAAGCCACATCAAACCAAACAAAAAAAACACATTGAAACCACATCAAACCAAACAAAAAAAACACATTGAAACCACATCAAACCAAACAAAAAAAACAAAACAAAGGCTAACAGTAAAAAAAAAAAAAAAATCGCAGCTGATTTGTAGGAATGACCAACGGCAACGGAGGCTGGGAGTAGAGGTAGAAAGGGAGGAGAAAGTGAGAAAGAGGAGAGACACAGGGAGTTAAAAAGTGAGAGAAAGAGGGAGGAGAGATCAAGAGGAAAAAGAGGAACTAGCATCCGTGCTATAGACATTTGGGAGTGTACAGTACATTCGAGAGCATCCTTCGTCTGCCCGGTTCGATTTGGGGAAGGGGGACACAACATGTGTTGAGGGGGTATCATAATAAATCCTCGTACCCCCTTACCCCAGTCCTTTCCAGACCTCCAGTGTCTCTGCTCCATGAACCAGGTCCAGGGGGAACACAGTGGCTGGTTTTCCCCATCCGTGAGCACGCCGAGCCTGGGTAGGTCCATGCCAGGGAGGGCATGTCTATCTGGGGCCCAGAGGGCAGCTCTCACACACAGTCTGGCCTGGGCTCGTCTAGTGTTTCATACGGTCAGGTGGAGTACTGGATCGGAGAACAAGCTAGTGTCCGTGTCGTTTTGCTCCTGGTTAATTGGACTCAGCGCTTTAGGACTGGACTGTTCCGCTCCTGCAAGGCCTGAAGAACCTGAGGACGCCAAAAGGAGGAAACAAGGAAATATCAGTCATGTTAAGCAAGGGGCATGGAGTTCATACCATACTCAAAAGGAAGAAGCATGGCGTGACCTCATCTATTCAAATCACATAGGAAAGGGCTTCCAGGAAATTCCATCAAGCCTCATTCTTTAGAATGCTGGACATAGGCAGTGGTGCTAACCAACAAAGCACAAACCTAGAGCTGA
The DNA here is from genome assembly GCF_018296145.1 of Oncorhynchus tshawytscha. Lineage (NCBI taxonomy): Eukaryota > Metazoa > Chordata > Actinopteri > Salmoniformes > Salmonidae > Oncorhynchus > Oncorhynchus tshawytscha. Next base: position 30,911,625 of record NC_056438.1, read on the forward strand.
CATAAGTGTCTCTTCCCCCACCTTCCTAACTCTGTTGCGCCGCACCTGAAAGAATGTCTATTTTCAAGATACTATTTTGAAGTCAGCTGCCTCAGAAGGCTTCTTAGCACATCCCTCCTAAAATCTAAAAAAAAATTGAGGAAAACCAGAGATGTCCATGTCTATGCGTGTCATCTCACCTGCCCCCATTTCCTGTTCTTGCTTGTCATGTGGACGGCGTGGATGTGTGAGAAGAGCTGGTCGGGGGAGATGTGGTCGGGCAGGCGGGTGAGGAACTGGGCGTTGTGGATGAAGTCCATGCGGGTCAACACGTCTTCGTATAGGCGCAGGATGCCCAGGGCCACCCGGAACAGGAACTCGTCACCGTCGCGACAGAACACGTCCCACACCCGACACGCCAGGTCCAACGGCAGCGACTTACTGTACAGGGTGAAGATCCTATAGATGGATAGAGAGATACTTTATTTGGTTACACCTTTCCATATTGAAGCATTGAGGTCCAAAAGGTATCATATAGACAGAGGCCTGACGTTATTTTCACACCCAAACACATTCACGGGCGTGAGTAGTCCATCGAGACAAGGACGCAAACACACCAAGCATACGCTGACGAGCACAAAACCACACACAGTCCAATGCACAAAAATATAACAAATGAGCAAGAAGAGAGTGAGAAAGAGAATGCAGATAAGGACAATGGCATTTGAACAGATAAGGCTCTGTAAATCAGAAAATTCTCAAACTATCTACGGATTAAATGCCTTTTCCTGGGGTGCTTTTGGTTTGTATGGGATTTATTGACATGGTCCAATAGCTTATGTGCAGTGCTTCGCTCTTGACTTCCACCTCCCCCTCATCTCTTAATCTGTGTATAAGCAACTGATGTGAAAAGTGGCAGCTGTGTGGTGAGAGCACGGGGCGGGGGAGGACACCCCCGGTAAAGCCACTCACATGTCCGGTCTTCTCAGTACACAATAACACATTATAAAGGGCAGAAATTAGAGAAAAAAAGTACCTACAAAACGTGCCAATCTTTTAATCATATCTTTTTTCACATTCGTAAATGCTAGGTGATCTTTCAATTCATTTACGTGGCACAAAAATACAGATTGTACACATATTTTACATGAGCCAAAAGGACTAAGAGAGAAAAAGAGAGGGAGAAAGAGATGGGGGTCTGACTTACCAGTCAATTAAATAAATATCGGGGGTCAAGTTGTTTTCTTTGAAATGTACAAACAGCTTTGGTAGGTTTTCTTCAAAGAACACTTCAAATGCTGCAAAGTACTTCAACATCTGAGGGGGTAGAAGCAAGACGAAACAACCGAGTCAGATCGACCACATAGCCCGGCTCTAAGAGCTATGACTCAGACAAATGTAATAACGTCACTACCGTTGCCAACAGGGTGCTAAGTGCTATGGTTGCAGTGGTGTATTGTACAAATCAGTGCTAAAAGGGTGTGCAGGCTTTTGTTCCAGTCCAGCCCAAACACCAAATTCAACTAACTGCGTGTGTGTGCCTGCCTCTCTCTCTGTGTGTGTGTGTGTGTCTAACTAAACTGTACTCACAAGGCTGTGGTCCACTCTGAAGAAGGCCATCTGACAGGGCTTGTTCAGCAGGTTGGCGAAAGCTATGAAGGCGTCCGGCGTGTCCAGGTTGAGGATCAGCACCGCCGCGATGAACGACATGCCCTGCACCTGAACCCCCAGGGAGGAACAGGTGTTAGTGACTATGTTACGTGTATGTTTGTCGTGCTACATTGCTGTAGCTATGTTGATATACTGTATCTCAGGACTGTGTACTCAAATATGAACACACGAGATAGTGTGTTAGTGATGTTTACGGTTATGGTAGTGGGGTGGTGTTGGTGACATTTTATGTTAAGTGTTAGTGGTGGTGTTGATGACTGGTGTTAGGAGCCTTACTACGAGGACTACCGTAATTTCTAGACTATTAAGCGCACCTGAATATAAACCGCACCCACTGAATTATAAAAAAATATGTATTTTGTACATAAATAAGCCGCAGGTGCCTACCGGTACATTGAAACAAATTAACTTTACACAGCCTTTAAACGAAACATGGCTTGTAACAAAAATTAAACAGCAGCCTACCAAGAAAGTCATTGGTCACTATCTTCCTCCTCCTGTGCACTGAAACCACTGAAGTCATGCGAATACTTTGGGCCATGTGCTTTTCTTCCCTCTGAAAGGTTTGTTGTCTTTTTGCACTGAGTCATTTCCTCACGCTGCTGTTTCCAACGTCTTATCATCGACTCATTAAGGCCAAGCTCCCGTGCAGCAGCTCTATTTCCTTTTCCAACAGCCAGATCGATCGCCTTCAACTTGAAAGCTGCATCATATGCATTTCTCCGTGTCTTTGCCATGATGAGGGTGACAAAATTACTACCGCAATCAGAATGATGGGAAGTTTGAGCTCGCTCGATTTACATTACATTTACATCACATTATGTGGCGGTGCTCAGTTTTTTGGCGGCATGAATCTCGTGAAAGCGGGAAAAATCCATAAATTAGCCGCGTCATTGTATAAACCGCGAGGTTCAAAGCATGGGAATAAAGTAGCGGCTTATAGTCCGGAAATTACGGTAGTCATAATGAGAAGGGGAAAAGGAGATTATCTAACACTTAAACCGAACTCTCCATCTATCCAGAGGCCTTCAATCTATCCTAAGGCCTGACATATGGGGTCAGTCCAGGGCTGTATAGTACAAAGCAGGATCAATGAGTTAGCCAGCTAACTTTCAGAAAGAACCAGAAATAACTGTTCGATTTTCTGGTTCAATAAGAAAACTAAACATATATACGTTTTTGGTTGTTGAGGCAATTAGACCATGTCCATTTCAAGGTTATTTCAGAACACTTAGGCCAGAGGCTAACTCATTGATCTTGCATTATATAATACTCCTCCAGACGTCAAGATGCATTTCTCTGTAAACACACTGTGTGCCGTTTCTCAGCATGGGTGTGGTGCAGCCACAGTAAACATGTCTAGAGTAGGGTACACTGACTTAGAGGCTTTGACCACATACAGTGCCTTGCCAAAGTATTCGGCCCCCTTGAACTTTGCGACATTTCAGGCTTCAAACATAAAGATATAAAACTGTATTTTTTTGTGAAGAATCAACAACAAGTGTGACACAATCATGAAGTGGAACAACATTTATTGGATATTTCAAACGTTGTTAACAAATCAAAAACTGAAAAATTGGGCGTGCAAAATTATTCAGCCCCTTTACTTTCAGTGTAGCAAACTCTCCCCAGAAGTTCAGTGAGGATCTCTGAATGATCCAATGTTGACCTAAATGACTAATGATGATAAATACAATCCACCTGTGTGTAATCAAGTCTCCGTATAAATGCACCTGCACTGTGATAGTCTCAGAGGTCCGTTAAAAGCGCAGAGAGCATCATGAAGAACAAGGAACACACCAGGCAGGTCCGAGATACTGTTGTGAAGAAGTTTAAAGCCGGATTTGGATACAAAAAGATTTCCCAAGCTTTAAACATCCCAAGGAGCACTGTGCAAGCGATAATATTGAAATGGAAGGAGTATCAGACCACTGCAAATCTACCAAGACCTGGCCGTCCCTCTAAACTTTCAGCTCATACAAGGAGAAGACTGATCAGAGATGCAGCCAAGAGGCCCATGATCACTCTGGATGAACTGCAGAGATCGACAGCTGAGGTGGGAGACTCTGTCCATAGGACAACAATCAGTCGTATATTGCACAAATCTGGCCTTTATGGAAGAGTGGCAAGAAGAAAGCCATTTCTTAAAGATATCCATAAAAACTGTCCTTTAAAGTTTGCCACAAGCCACCTGGGAGACACACCAAACATGTGGAAGAAGGTGCTCTGGTCAGATGAAACCAAAATTGAACTTTTTGGCAACAATGCAAAACGTTATGTTTGGCGTAAAAGCAACACAGCTCATCACCCTGAACATAGCATCCCCACTGTCAAACATGGTGGTGGCAGCATCATGGTTTGGGCCTGCTTTTCTTCAGCAGGGACAGGGAAGATGGTTAAAATTGATGGGAAGATGGATGGAGCCAAATACAGGACCAATCTGGAAGAAAACCTGATGGAGTCTGCAAAAGACCTGAGACTGGGACGGAGATTTGTCTTCCAACAAGACAATGATCCAAAACATAAAGCAAAATCTACAATGGAATGGTTCAAAAATAAACATATCCAGGTGTTAGAATGGCCAAGTCAAAGTCCAGACCTGAATCCAATCGAGAATCTGTGGAAAGAACTGAAAACTGCTGTTCACAAATGCTCTCCATTCAACCTCACTGAGCTCGAGCTGTTTTGCAAGGAGGAATGGGAAAAAATTTCAGTCTCTCGATGTGCAAAACTGATAGACATACCCCAAGCGACTTACAGCTGTAATCGCAGCAAAAGGTGGCGCTACAAAGTATTAACTTAAGGGGGCTGAATAATTTTGCACGCCCAATTTTTCAGTTTTTGATTTGTTAAAAAAGTTTGAAATATCCAATAAATGTCGTTCCACTTCATGATTGTGTCCCACTTGTTGTTGATTCTTCACAAAAAAATACAGTTTTATATATTTATGTTTGAAGCCTGAAATGTGGCAAAAGGTCGCAAAGTTCAAGGGGGCCGAATACTTTCGCAAGGCACTGTACTGTCAACTCGTTTCATTAGACTCAAAAGGCAATAACAAACGAGCTGAAAAGTGGGCTTAGCAATCTGATAGTTCTAATGTGTGGAAGGTTCCCGGGAGCATGATGACGAATTCAACCAAACGAGATCGAAACAGTTAGGTCAGTGCGGCAGTGGAATACACAGATGTAAGCACATAAACATACACACAGAGAGAAAGGGCCAGGTGTGGTGGGCAAATATCTCAGAAGGGTTGGACTAATCTTGTTGGTGCGATGGAGGCCTGCTGCTGGTCTCTCAGACTCTACATATACTGGCTGTTATGTAGAGCAGAGCTAGGCTGTCCCCCAAATTACAACCCGTTCCCTATATAGTGCACTACCTTTAACCAGGGCGCATAGGGCTCTAGTTAGAAGTAGTGCACTATATAGGGAATAAGGTACCATTTGGGACAAACTCCTAGGCTAACGTATGACTCACTGACAGTTTGTTCATAGCCTAAGACAGTGCTTTTCTATGACCTTACACAATAGGACTGAGATAGAAGGAACGGTTTCTGATTAATCCCTTATCGTGTGGGGGCCCTTGTGCGTCTGACGAAAAGGCATTAAATACTTAGACACTTCACATACACACAAAGGCACAGGCGTAGACCAATGAGGAATTCATAAAGTGCGTGTGTGTGTACTTACGTAGCCAACGTCTGGCCTATAGCAGGTGTATGCTCCCAGGATGCTGTGCAGCATGTCGTAGTATGGCCCTCCCTGTCCAAACACAGGAGGAATTTTAACACCTTAAATTCCTTTAGACTATCTGCTAATTACCATTGAAAACAACAGAAGGAATACTAGGGTGTCTTCTCTGACATTCTCAATCTCGCCTTGTCCCCGTTTGTAATCCCAACATGTTTCAAGGGGACCACCATCGTCCCTGTTCCCAAGAGCTCCAAGGTAACCTGTCTAAATGACTATCACCTTGTATCACCCACATCTGTAATTATGAAGCGCTTTCAAAGGCTGGTCATGACACACATCAACACCATCATCCCAGACACCCTCGACTCATCCCAATTCACATAGAGCCCCAATAGATCCACATATGATGCTAGTTCAATTGCACTTCAGACTGCGCTCTCCCACCTGGACATGAGGGGAAATAACTGAGAATGCTGTTCATAGACTACAGCTCAGCGTTCAACACCATAGTCCCCTCTAAACTCATCACTAAGCTGGGGACCCTGGGACTGAACACCTCCCTCTCTAACTGGATCATGGACTCGCCTGACCGGACGACCCAAGGTAGTGAGGGTAGGCAACAACACCTCTGCTATGCTGACCATCAACACAGGGGCCCCTCAAGGGTGTGTGCTTAGTCCCCTCCTGTACTCCCTGTTCACCCACGACAGAGTGGCCACGCACGACTCCAACAAGTTCTGACGACAACGGTGGTAGGACTGATCACAGACTGCGATGAGAAAACCTACAGGGAGTTGGTCAGAGATATGGCAGTGTGGTTCCATGACAACATCCTCCCTCTCAACGTCAGTAAGACCCATAAGACAGGATAAAGAGGGCAGAGCATGCCCCGATCCACATTGACGGGGCTGTAGTGGAGCGGGTCGAAAGCTTGAAGTTCCTCTGTGTCCACGTCACTAAAGAATTAACATGGTCCACACACACCCACACAGTCGAAAAGAGTGCACGACAGTGTCTCCTCCCCCTCAGGTGGCTGAAAAGATTTGTCAGCTGCACCATTTGTGAGCAGCTTGACTGGCTGCGTCATCGCTTGGTATGGCAAATGCACCACCAATGACCGCAAAGCACTACAGAGAGTGATGCGGACGGCCCAGTACATCACTGGAGCCGAGCTCCCCGCCATCTAGGACCTCTATATCAGGTGGTGTCAGAGAAAGGGACAAAAAATGACCAAAGACTCCAGCCACCCAACCCACACTGTTCAATCTGCTTTTGTCTGGCAAACACTACAATGAGCATCAGCTTTCTGACCAACAGGCTTAAAGACAGCTTCTACCCCCGAGCTAAATAGTTAATTAATGGTTACCCAGATTATCTGCACTGACCCCCATCTTGCACTGACTCTATGCACACTCACAATACTATATATACACACACTCCCACAAAACCCACACACATTCACTTACACTACACATACGCACACACGCATACCGACAACACATGCACACCAATTCATTTAATTTCATCCGCTGAATAAAGTGCTCATCTATAGAGTTCATATATTATTATTAAATAAACCGTTGTGGTGGTTGTTCTGCCACTGACCTGTTGGAAGATACAGAGGTGTGGGAAGGTTCTGGAGATGTCCAGTTTAATCAGCTCCAGACTGGCCTCTCTGTCCGCCAG